>NC_080711.1:6293927-6451427 GCF_019097595.1 Hemibagrus wyckioides | reverse complement strand
ACATCTTGTGAATTTAAGGGAGGAAAAAAAACACAAGAAGGGAAAGAGCAAACAGCGCATTTCACTGGTGGCAAAGCGGACAGCCAATCAAAACACCCGCTCTCCATCAACCACCCAATCAGAAGACACTTCCTAGGGATTTATTTAAATGATCTGAAACCATGGAAACGTGGAATGCAGTTTTGGCCAAGGGCGTCGGATCGGAATACAGATAGACATAATATCACACTAATTACAAATGCCGGACTATAGTATCAGACGAAAATCAGGACATCTGTCTTATGTAAAAGCGTAGCCTAAAACAAACAAACAAACAAACAAACAACAAAAAAAACTCTAATTTAGGTGGATGGAAAAGAAATAAAATTAAAAGATTTGAAGAACCTTATAGGCTTGACCAAAATAGAGTTCCTTATTTTAACATGTTAAATGAACAATTAACAGGCAAACATTCACTGCATATTAAAGAAAAAGAAAATCATACATAGTATACTAACATTATTTAAAAAAAAAACAACATTCTGCCCTAAGGAAATGTGTCTAAAATATCACAATATATAATCATATTCATCTAAACATTACACCAAGTAGACCAGTTGTAAGCCAGCCTGCTTGATTAAACCTACAATTATAAAAACAGGTGACTTCATTCTTTATAATTCACAATTCATTAAAGGTAAAGCCTTCATACCTGATGGCGGTTTGGTTGGAGTTTTTCCGCAAAATACTGGAGGAGCGACTCTCGGATATCTCAGTAAGTGCTCGAAGAAAAAGTGAAGTAGATTTTGTTGCCATTAATTCAGCGTCGCCGACGATAATCAGTCCTGGTTTGTATTTTTTTTTTATTACTGCCGGCTGGAGCGGGCAATGATAATGTGAGCTGGACACGCACTGTCATACACTTTACAAACCGACGCAAAAGGGGGAGGGGTTAGCAGAGAACGCCACGCCCCTGAATACTATCAGCTCAGCTCAAATAAGAACATTAAATGATGACATAAAAATGCCTAGATGACGTCATATGAAGTGTCATTCCTTACATGTTTGGTAAACCTGGGAACGTTAATGAATCATTCTTTTGACCTTAAAGATATAATCTGTTATTATAATAAAGACGCCAATAAGAAAACCTTTATATACAGCCTAAAATTTACATCTATACCTGTAGAAAATTAAAAATTATTTAAAAAAAAACAAACAAACTGTGGAAGAATAGTGGAAGAAGCAGAACAATTTCATTTGGAATAAAAGAGTGCAGATAGGTGCGTTTGTATAATGCTAAGTAAGATCAGGGTGAGATGGTGGGTGTTGTGCAAACAAGTCCAAGCGCTAGCCCTAGGTCTTGTTCTAGTTAAGGGCTCGAATGGCCTGTGGGGAAAAAGATCCTCAGCAAGATGTAAGGAGCTCCTTTAGAAGCACCTAAAATATGTTTTTTGTATTTTTGTATTTGTCATTTTTATTACATAAATAAATCATAGCATTGTTCGTTTTACATTACATTCTAAGTATTAATAATAATTTAAAAAATAATAAAAACATTAATTAATAATAACTGTCTCATTAAAGATGATTCGAATAGGTCATTGACTGTTTTTTCATCTCTCGAGATATGTTATGCTATTCTGTTATGTTATTAATCCCAAAAGCGTTCATAACATGTTGTTATGTTATGTTATGTTTAATATTATTAATATGGTGCTATAATTTTCGTATCCACATTGTAACTTGTATGTGTAAATATTGTTTCTAAATAAGAGAGAAAGAGATAGAGAGAGAGAGAGAGAGAGAGAGAGATGAAAAACACAAGAAAATAAACACAACAAATCACAACAATAAAAGTTTTTTAAAATCAGTAGTAGAATAGAATTTCCTTATTCATACACCTTAAGGACAAGTTACACTGTACAATTCCTTATTGCAGGGATGGACCTTTGCACCTTTATGTAACTGATATGTAACTTTCACTTGGAAGTAATAGATGTTGTCTACCTCTCTAAATGATTCATGCCACTTTTCTACCACTGGGACAAATTGCGAAATGAGTAAAGAGCGCACATTGTGTTCGAGGAAGTTAGTAACTAAATACCACAACAGGAACAGAGACAGACTCAGCTTTGACCTGTAATTAGGCAGATACCTTTCTGGCTGAAGTGTCATATTTCAATGGGGGTTTTAAAATAAGTGCTTGAATTGTTAACATCTGTTTCATTTTCTTATACACTGTCTGACGCAAAATAAAAGGCAGTTTGTACTTCACATGTTTACTGATATTATTCCCAAAAGCGTTCTATATTTGTACATTAAAACAGACATGGATCTCTATAGTGTCCTTTTTGTAATTCAGTGGAATTACATTACTGAACAATGTTTAGTAACGTACAGGAATCCATTACATCTCTACATTACTGAACAATGTTATTTATGGTCTTATGAATTAAATATATTGAACAGAGCACCAAAAGGCCACCATCATTATAGCAACATTCAGTAATGCCAGAACTGGACAAGAAAACACAGTTAAGATAATCATAAAAACCCATCACACTAGCCAAGAGTGACACAAATAGTTGTTTTAAATGATTTAATACATGTGTATGTAAAATAAAGATGGAGATTTGTTCTATTAACCTCTTTGTGTCCTTGTACACTCTCTGTGAACTTGATTCTATTGTTTTGCAGGCTCTAACTATCGTTACAGTCATGTATGCTTGAATTTACTAACAACATAACAAGGCATACATTTGGAGCAATTTGAGAATTGCTTAATCGTAAAGGTTCCAGCCATAATAATCAATACTTCATCTCTTTCTGCAGAGCTTAACAGCGCCCCCTGCTGCCTCTTTATCCACAGGTGAACGTAGAGTACTGGTGCATTGAGAAATCTTTTGTCTTCTCTGTAATGTAAACATGTCGGAATTCCACAGACAAAACAAGTACTAAATATAGTTGGTCACGGTGTACATGTGATTTTCTTCAGACCTTGAGGCAGAACATACTGTTTCCCATGGATCTGAGTTCCCTTGCTGGGAAAGGTCTTGCTCGGAAACCAAAACAAATCCAAAAAAGATTAAAGATTTTGTGAAAGGAGTAACACAAGATTAGGGGATTTCCTTATGTTTGCTAGTCATTTAAGCAAATAATTTGCAAATGTATTTAATATTCTTTCATTTAAACTATTTTTATCTACGATATACAGGTATACTGTTGTTGCGTCAATATCTTAAGTTAATAGATAAGTTTAGAAGGTTTTCCCAGAATGTAAACATGTTTTTAAGAGATTCCAAGAAAATGGTGGCCGTAAAGAAGAAGGAGAAGAAAGAAAAAAAGAACTACCACTGCCTTGACTTTGCTCACATCACTGATTTTCTGTACTTAATTGTAGTTTTTAGAGACTTGGCACATAATCTAACGTTGCTTTGGATCAGGAAATCACTCGGGAAGAAAATTTGCCTCCTGGAAATGTGTTCAAAATACCGTGAACATTAAAATACCTTGAGCAGTCAGGTTTGTGTGTGTGTGAGAGTGAGAGAGGGTTTGATTTGGTTGTGTTCTGCTTGGTGGCTTTGTAAAGGCTTAAAGTATCAGATCTAACTTAGTATAATAACTATTCTGTCTGATAATTATTCAGTTCCACTATAAAGTCAGAACAGTAATGTACTGACATTGTACTGAAAATGTTTTTTACTTTGTGCTAATGAGCACCATGTGCATTTGTTCCCTTGCTGTCACACCATGTCTAACAACCTGGACATACCACTGAATTATGGCATCAATAAAAACACAAAGCTGATCCGTGTATATTTTTATTTCAGTAGGAAACATTTTTTGGTTATACATCTGCATGCGTATAGAGCATGATCTTTAATAATAATCACATCCAAGAAATTAGAACTGAAACGAACTAGTCCTAATTATGTAACTTCAATGATGAATAACAATTGTGTTGTTATTTGTGTGTGTCTGCATTCGCAGCAGAAGAGAAGATAAGCTTACTCATGGCTCGGATGTATTGTGAGCCATCGAGTGCCGTCAGCTTGAGGCTACTCATAGGGAGAAGAGCGCTGTTAGTGTAGTACCTGAAGACCGGACACTGAGCCTGGATCACCTCCATAAAGACCTAAGGGACAATCAGAGCAGCTGATTGAATAATGGTGATGTATATATTACATAAAATCTGTACTGATACGTACATATACATTTAAAATGCAAACCACACCCTAACACACCTTCGCACTGGTAGATATCTACCTGTCACTTTGGCTCACCTGAATGATGTCATCAGTGTCCTGTGCTGCATTCTGAAACATGACCTCGCAGTGCTGCAGGTATATCTCATATAAATGGCGTGTGTGTGCGTCCACTTCCACAGATTTGTCATTCACCTCTGTCTTCTTCAGGTTCCTCAGGAAGTCAGTGTTCACCGGCCCACACTCTATCAGACACACCCTGCATCATGGGAAAGTGGATTTGACTTTGTAAAGTGGATTTTGCCTTCCGAGTCCAACATATCAGTTTTATACATATAAATGATTAGAAGATTGAACAATGAATTTTTGCTAAGGCACATTAATGAAAAATATAGTCATAAGCTACGCGTTCTTCTTTAAATTTCCAAACCATAGCTCTTATTATTTTTGTATTATCTTTATTATTAAATTGTCCCAGACAACAATTTTATGGAAGTATATATTTATTACGTATAATAATTGCATAATGGCACGGATATTTACAATAATGAAATACAGTTACGATTTGTTCTTCAGAGAAATGCTTTAAAAAATGATAAAATATTTCATCTGAATGTTTCAATCAATTGACCATACAAGTAATAAGAGCTTTTCTTTGCTCATAGTATAAAAGCTTTACAGTGTCATGTATTTTGCCAGGTTTTTTTTAAACAGATAGTAGATTTTTGTTTTAATGCCAAATAAAACAGAGAAATAAGAAATACTTAAAAGAAAATGAAGGTCTGGCCACTCTGGGCTTATTTAGTTGGATTAGGCCTTTTAACCCGTTAATAGAAATATCCTTAAACTTAAAATATCATGCAGATAAAATAATTAAAAGAATGTAACACCATTTCTATAAGCAGCTAGGTTAAAAACATATATGTGGAGACCATGAATGGTGTTTTGCAGCTTAGGAGATGAAATGAATTGAATGAAGTGAATATCTCATGTTATGTCTGTTGTGTTCTAGATTAAAGATGTTTATATGTGTTAGTAACACACTCACTGAATATTTACAGAGAACTCACTGAATATTGAACTGTTGTAGCAGGATAGCCAGGCTCTCACAGACACCCTCTATGGCAAATTTGCTAGCACAGTACACCTCATTAAAGGGAAGACCTGCAATACACACACCAACACACAAACACAACTATAGTTTTGCCATTAAAAAAGAAAAAAGCTTAGAAAATAAGATTACATACAAATCTTTTGAATATAAGCTAATATTTCTCTTTATTTAACTGTTAATCAAATATATATATTTGCAGATTTGTTATTATTTGCTTCAAGTTTATGTTAATTTTATTCTATTCTTTACACAAGAATATGCTAGCAGATGCTAGTTTTCTCATGTTCGTGATTCCCTCGTTTTTTTTCCATCAGGTATTTACAACACATATCTTTTGGCACTGTTTTATGTAAGCGTCTTTGTGCACACTATATACACTCCTACATGTCAAGTGACAAAGTAAATTTATATATTTATATTTAGATAACAGCTCAAAAGACCCCCAAATTTTTGCCCCAAATCTCTCACCCTGTAGCCCACCCATGCTGCCTGTGACCAGGATTCGTCCTTGTCTCCTCCTCTTCATGTCGGGTAGGAATGTCTGGATGGTGCGAATCGTACCCAGTAAATTCACCTCTAGGATTCCTCTCATAATGTCATCTGATTGGGCTTCCAGGGGACCCATCAGCCCCACACCTGCATTACACACTGAGACAGAGAGAGAGAAAGAGAGAGAGAGAGAGAGAGAGAGAGAGAGAGAGAGAGAGAGAGAGAGAGAATTATTAGTAGAAATTAATTGCTCTAAGGAAGGAAACTAAGCCTTGTTCTTCATTTGTCATAAGCTAACTGTACACGATTAGAAAAATTGGTTCCTTAAAGGTACTTTGGATAGTTAAGGTTTCTTAGCGTTCTATTTGCTTCTATCTTCTTTGAAAGAAAAACGCTCAAATGTTCACACTCAAAATTGTTATAGGAAGCAAAAAATAAATAGATAAGAATTTATATGTCAAAGCATTACAAATACCGACATTTAGTAAGATTATGTCCATAAAGACCGTGAAATTTCTTTAGAATTTGGGGACAAATTTTTTTGTCTTATTTTCTAGTTACGATTCAGGACATATAAACACAAATTAATGAAACTGACACCCAGCATATATGTTATTTAAGACTCATGTTCTGTTCAGGTTTTACTGAGCCTTATTTTTTTTCTCTCTCACCCAGTATGTCCACTCGACCTTCTGTGATGCTTCTCTGGACGTTCCCTATGGACTGCTGGTCTGTGATGTCCATCTGCAGAATGGCCATGGTGTCATTGTGCAGGTCTCTCACACTCTCCAGCAAGCGCTGCTTCTTATCCAGGTTGCGCATGGTGGCATACACTGAACAAGATCCACAAAGCAAAATGCAATCCATATTGTGTTGTTCCATCTAACAATCATGCACCACGGCAAAATAAATCATCAGATACAAGCACAGCACATCACTCATTTAGTGTAATTACCTTTGTATGTTTTGGATGGATCTGATGCGAGATGGATAGCTAGACTGAGTCCGATTCCTGACGAGCAGCCAGTGATGAGTACTACCTTCTGCTCCATCACAACTAAGCTAAATTCAGTCCACAGTGCTGGAGAAAGATGTGAGCAGGAATGCTGAGAGGCGAGATGTGTTTCCCAGCTGCTTGCTGTTGTGTCTTTTACATCTAACCATTTGGGAGGATGTTTGAAGATTCCTAACAATCACAAGGTCAAGTTAAAAGCAAACATTTTCTGCTTCACATTCTCGCCAACTGAAAAATCAAGCAGGTGCACCGAGACTCTCACTGTCACACGGCATTGTTACACATCTTACATTATCATCATAGATGGATGCTGTATTCCGTTTAAACTCTAAATTACATGCAATTGTATGTTTTCTTCTTTCTTTCAACAAATTCCATTTCCCATACTTCTGTTTCCTTGTTAACAAGTCTATATAATATTTTCTCTTAACATTCAACTTCCCAAAATCGGTTATTAATGAAACTAAACTCTTTTTAAAGCAATGCTTAAAGCATTTTTAAGCTTAATCTACTGCATCTCTAGCATTTGTGTGAATGCCACAGACGAATATGTCACACATTAGCGTTTAGTGAGAATGCAATCAAATGTAAAAGTGGTATTTTTTCATTTTGTGTCACATTTAAACATTTAACAGAAACAGAAAGAAAAGTATTCCTTAAGTATGTTTGTGTACTGTATTGCTTTAGTAAAAAACGTTTTTCCTACATTAATGTCTACATCTGTGTAATTCATTCTTTCACAAATGAGACTAATTTTTTCAGACGTTAATAACACAAATGATACAGATGTGGCATCAGGTTGAAAACATTTAGGAAAGTTTAACAGATTTTTTCTGCATGTTCCAAAGCTTGAATACAACAACATAAGAACATTATTTTTGTCATTGTTATTTATATTGTTTTAGCTTTGATTTTTCATTGTATAGTCATTTCTATGTTTTGAGGAAACAGCTTTGTGTGTGTGTGTGTGTGTGTGTAGGTGGGTGTTTTCAGTAGAAGCAGAAGTGCTAAAACACTTATAACTCACGCAGAGATAGAGAAGGAGTATTTGAAGTATTTTGTAACTCAAATAATATAAAGTAATTACATATGAAGTATTCATATAAAGTAAAATTAACAGGCACATTTCTTTATGATTGATCTGGACATATAACCAGAACATAACTATTATTAAGATATATATTATAAGATAGATATATATTATCTTATTATCTCTTATACCTTTAAATTTATAGTATTTGTTTTTTGTTATATTTTATTTTATCTCTTTTTTTGTTATATTTTGTACCCTTAAATTCTAGAATTAAGAATTTTTTTGTTATATTTCTATGTTATTTTTTTTTATTTATTACCTGTGCTTGTGGATACTGCTGGAAGTTGTAAATTTCCCATTGGGATGAATAAAGTATGTATCTATGTATCTATGTATCTATGTATCTATCTATCTATCTATCTATCTATCTATCTATCTATCTATCTATCTATCTATCTATCTATCTAGTGTTTCACACCAAGAAAAAAAAGATCCACAGTAGGTATTCGTGGACTAAAATATTTCACAGTTTTGGTAGTAAAATTGATTTAATACTTTAATAGAGTAAAACAGACTGTAATCAGGAAAATAAAATAACAGTAAACTGCAAAATGTAGTCAGTAACTATAGACTAATACTGACCTCTGCAGTTCAAACTGAAAATCACACTTAATATCAGTGGTGAGCCTTCAGGGCCAGCAAGGCCTTCTCTTCTGGCCTAAACAGCAGTGATCTGAATCACTGACTTGCATTTTAATACATTTAATATATTTTTCCATGAATGTGTGTTAAATTATTCCCAATAGTCTATTCTCATACATTTCATAGCTTTTCTCTTGGTTGTGCTGCTTCCAGTAGTGTATATTTATGATAAGAGTATTTATCCAATCATATTTCAGCCAGTGGCTGACATCATGTGTTGCCAGGGTGAAAGAAATCTGCCTTAAGGCCTTCAGAATCAATAGTGCAGGCGCCCGTAGCTTAAAATAAGTGGCAATGAAATTGTTACATTAACCAATCAGATTTCGAGTTGGCGTCACTCGTTGGCGTGGAGTAGTCAGAGGCAGCGAACCGCACAAACTAAATAAAATGATGGTATAGAGGTGGATTAATTCAGGAAGGACACCAGTGCGTGTGAAATGCACGGCCCGCCATTGCTTAATACTGAATATCCCTTTTACTGAGAGCTGCACCAAATACACTGCTGTGTAACTTTCCATTTAGTTAAAAGAGTATGATATTTGCCACTAAATAATTGCTTGAATAATTTAAACAATCATTTAAGACCCTGGTCAAAGACTTTGTTTTGAGTATTGTTTTGTGTTTGAGGTTAGAATTAAGAAAATATTCATTAGTAATATCTCATAGGGTTGTCTTTTAAAAATTCTCAGTATTTAACAAGACAGTAGAAGAGGCTTCAAATTATATTTACTTTAATAAAAAAAGATAATATAACATTGAAATCTGGATGTAGAATATTTTACAGAAGTAAAAAAGTGTACAAGTATTTAACCTAAAACAAATCTGGATGTAGAATATTTTACAGAAGTAAAAAATTGTACAAGTATTTAACCTAAAACAAATCTGGATCATTGGTCCCTGGCCGTTTGCTCCTGAAGCGGCTCGTGGCTGAGGTCTACAGCCTCCAGCTGGCATCCCTCCCTGGTACAGATTAGTGATGATGGGGTTGCAGACTTTCTCCAGTTCCTTCAGCTCATGTTCATACTCCTCCTTTTCAGCCAGCTGGTTGAACCTCCACCGGGATGTTGTCAGGACCAACTGCCTTTCCACTTTTCATCCTCTTCAAAGCCTTCCTGACTTCATCCTTTCTAATCTTATCTACTTCCTGTTCCACAGAGTTCACCCCTTCTACTCTTTGTTCCCTCTCATTTTCCTCATTCATCAGCTCTTCAGAGTACTCCTTCCATCTCCTCCATACACTCTCCTCACTTGTGAGCACCTTTCCATCTCTATCCTTAATAACTCTAACTTGCCGGACATCCTTCCCATCTCGAATCCTCTGCCTAGCTAACCTGTACAAGTCCTTCTGTCCTTCTCTAGTGTCTAACCTAGTGTACAACTCATCATACGCCTTCTGCTTGGCCTTAGACACCTCCCTCTTCACTCTGTGCTGTAACTCCTTGTATTCCTGTCTATTCTCTTCAGTCCTGTCCATGTCCCACTTCTTCTTGTCTAACCTTTTCCTCTGAATACTATCCTGAACTTCCTCATTCCACCACCAAGTCTCCTTATCTTCTTTTCTCCTTCCCACACCTTGATCACTTCTTCTGTAGTTTCCCAGTCATCTGGCAGCACTACCTGACCACCCAGAGCCTGCCTCAACTTCTGTCTAAATTCCTCACAACATTCCTCCTTTTTCAGCTTCCACTACTTGGTTTTCTTCTCCATCTCTATCTTTGACCTCTGCTTACAGACCATCAAATTTATCCTACACACCACCATCCTATGCTGTCTGGCTACACTCTCTCCCAATACCACTTTACAGTCACTAATCTCTTTCAGATTGCCTCTTCTACATAGGATGTAGTCTACCTGTGTGCTCCTACCTCCACTCTTGTAAGTCACTCTATGCTCCTCCCTCTTCTGAAAATAAGTGTTAACCACAGCCATGCCCATCCTCCTAGCAAAGTCCACTACCATCTGTCCTTCAAGGTTCCTTTCCTTAACTCCAAATTTGCCCATCACCTCCTCATCACCTGTGTTCCCCTCACCAACATGTCCATTAAAATCTGCTCCTATCACCACTCTCTCACCCGTGGGAATAGTCTCTATCACCTCATCTAATTCACTCCAGAATCTCTCTTTCTCCTCTAACTCACAACCTACCTGTGGGGCATAACCACTAACAACATTCAACATCACCCCTTCAATCTCCAACTTCAGACTCATCACCCTGTCTGACACTCTCATCAGCTCCAGAACATTCCTCACAAACTCCTCCTTCAGGACCACACCTACCCCATTTCTCTTACTATCCACACCATAATAAAACAGCTTGAGTCCTGCTCCTATACTACGAGCCTTGCTACCCTTCCACCTGGTCTCCTGTACACACAGTATATCCACCTTCCTTCTCTCCATCATATCAGCCAGCTCTCTACCTTTCCCTGTCACAGTACCAACATTCAGAGTTCCTATTCTCAGTCCTACACTCTTACCTTTCATCTTCTCTCTCTGTCTACACACTCTCCTTCCTCCTCTACTTCTTCGACCAACAGTAGCCCAATTTCCACCAGCGCCCTGTAGGTCAACGGCGCCGATGGCAGTCGTTGTTAACCCGGGCCTCGACCAATCCGATATGAAATTTAGAGTACTGACGATTCGCATGGTTAAATTTGGCAATGTTTTACGCCGGATGCCCTTCCTGACACAACCCTCTCTATTTATCCGGGCTTGGGACCAGCACAGAAGTCACTGGACTGTGACCCCCATGGCTAGATTTTTGACAGTTTAAATGATCTTTAAAATTACTTAACCACTAAACTAATATTAATAAATTTTCTGTGGGGGGTCACTTTCACAGGAGAGGGGATCACAGGATTAAAATATTTTTGTGTTGATAGTAATGTCCTGACTTTGAACACATTTTTGTTTATTTTCTGCTTTCCTTGTGTATTTTGTGGCTCTGTAAGGTTAGCCGCCATTTTTTCACCTAAGGCAAATTTGACTTTACCGTACAGCCAGCTGCTGATGAGTAACGAACGGAGCGTCAATTAGCACAATGCGCATAATAGATTTTCATAACAGGGACACCAAAAATAAAGTGTTACCAAAATATGCAGCTGGACATTTCAGATGTTAACGTGCATTCGCTTTTACAGGTGGACTGAAAAAGAACACAATGACTGAAGATGTAAACCAAAAAGAGGCAGAAAAGGCTCTCTCCAAATGGTTCACTTGCAAGGTTCCAAATGGCAAGAGACAGGGGTGGAAAGAGGGCCATTAGAGCACAGCAGGAAAGAAGACGATCTAATATTTTAATACTGTAATGTTAAACAGGCTTATTATTATTATTTTTTTGTACTTCTGCATTGTTAGTGTAGTTCAATTAAAAGAGCACTGATGTTTCTAAAAAGGGGCAGTTCACCCAAAAATGAACATTCTGTCATCACTGACCCTCATGTCTTTCCAAAACCTTAAGACTTTTGTTCATCTTTGGATCACAAATTAAGATATTTTTAATGATATCTGCAAGATTTATGTCCCTCTGTTGAAAGTTTATTCCCCCAAAATTCTGATGCTTCAGAATATTTCTAAAGAGATCAAAAATAAATCAAAATGAATTTAATTCTGAAAAGTCATTATGACTTTATATGATGAACAGACCTAATTTAGGCTTTTATTTACATATAAACATCAGCCAACAATGTTTCCAGCATTCGGTTTTGGTAAATAGAAGCACAAACATGCTTGATTCTGTTTATATTAGTTGTTTAGCATTTATATGTGAATAAAACCTTAATTAAATCTTATCTTAAATCTTAAATTTATTTTGCAATCTTTTTATACATGTTTTGAAGTGTCAGAGTTTTGGGGAAATAGACTTTCAACCCATTTGGCCCCACTCTGCAATGTTCGCTGGGTTAGGGGATAATGTGAAAGTAAATGCCGCTAATAATCTGCCCTCAACACATGTACATGAGGAACAGTACAAAATGACTTCATTTGGTGATTGTAAGAAAAATAAAACGATGAGAGCGTTGAAGATCTTAATGAAAGTGCGTTGGGCGTTTCATCGCTGACTGTGCCGCAACCGCGATACCTGTTCATTACACCTTTCCTGTTCATTATACCTTTCCTGTTCATTACACCTTTCCTGTTCATTATACCTTTCCTGTTCATTACACCTTTCCTGTTCATTACACCTTCCAGTGCGTTTTAGAGTGTGCACGCGACCTTCCTGGACGTGGACGCGTGTGGAATAAAATATTATTTGATATTATTCTCCTGTCCAGTTAAACCATAATATGTGTCCTTAAAATAGACATTATAAATCCTGTCATATGACGACAGTTAAAATGGAAATAAATAATCTACTTACAGTTATTAGGCTCATGAAATATACGTAGATTATGTGTTATCTTTTATTAATTCTGTCGCTTTGCTCCTCAGTTTAAATGAGTTTCACTTTAAATGTAAATTAGTGTAAGAACTGAGTATCACCCAGTGAAGTGCTTGTAGTGATGAAGTGCTTCGAAAGACTAATCAGAGACTTCGTCACTTCTTCCCTACCTGACACCCTGGACCCGCTACAATTCGCATACCGTCCCAGCCGATCTACTGAGGACGCCATCACACACCTTCATCACACAGCCCTGAGCTACCTGGACAGCAGAAAAGGGAATTATGATAAAATGCTGTTTGTTGACCAGCTGTTTGTTCAGCGTTTAACACCATAAGTCCCTCCATACTCACCACTAAGTTGGAGATCCTGGGACTCAGCCTGTCCCTGTGTCGATGGATCTCAAACGTCCTGACAGACAGACCACAGGCAGTACAGGTGGGCACCCATGTCTCACCCTCATTCACCCTCAGCACTGGAGCCCCTCAGGGTTATGTTTTGAGCCCCCTGCTGTACTCACTGTACACCTATGACTGTGTGGCCACTTCCAGCTCCACCAACATTATTAAGTTTGGGGACGATACTGTGGTGGTGGGCCTGATCTCCAACAATGATGAGACGGCCTAGCTAGAGGAGATTGAAAACCTGGAGGCATGGTGCCAAGACATCAATCTCCTCCTGAACATCAGCAAGACTAAGGAGCTGATAGTGGAGAGGAATTACCAGCCCCTCACTATTAATGGGACCCCAGTGGAGAGAATGGACAGTTTCCAGTACCTATGTGTTCACATCACGCAGGACCTGTCATGATCCTGTCACATCAACACCCTGGTGAAGAAGGCCTGGCAGCGTTTTTACCATCTCAGACACCTAAAGGACTTTAAACTGCTCTCAAAGGTGCTAAAGACATTCTATACCTGCACCACTGAGAGCATCCTGACAGGAAGCATCACAGCCTGGTTTGGAAACAGCACCAAGCAGGACAGGCAAGATGAGCTAAGTGTACCATCCACATGGAGCTTCCTGACCTGGAGACTATATACAGCAAGCAGTGCTGGACCAAGGCCAGGAAGATAATGAAGGACCTCAGCCATCCCAACAATGGACTCTGTTGCAGTCAGGGAAATGTTTCCGCTCCTTGAAGGCAAACACAGAGAGAATGAGGAGGAGCTTGTTCCCGCAGGACATTTGGGCCCTCAACCAGAACACCTAGAACCTGGACTTTCTGTACTTTTTCTCTGGACTTCTTCACACATCACATTCTACCTCAGCAGATTGTTGCACACACATATAACTGCACTACTTTGCACCGTCACATTACCCCGACATTCCTGTTATAATCGGATATTCATGTTTATGTCTTTTATATCTTTATATTTATCTTATTATATATATATATATATATATATATATATATATATATATACATATACATATATATATATATATATGAAGTATTTTCTTTTATATATATATATATATATATATATATATACACTATATTGCCAAAAGTATTCGCTCACCTGCCTTGACTCGCATATGAACTTAAGTGACATCCCATTCCTAATCCATAGGGTTCAACATGACGTCGGTCCACCCTTTGCAGCTATAACAGCTTCAACTCTTCTGGGAAGGCTGTCCACAAGGTTTAGGAGTGTGTTTATGGGAATTTTTGACCATTCTTCCAGAGGCGCATTTGTGAGGTCACACACTGATGTTGGACGAGAAGGCCTGGCTCTCAGTCTCCGCTCTAATTCATCCCAAAGGTGTTCTATCGGGTTGAGGTCAGGACTCTGTGCAGGCCAGTCAAGTTCATCCACACCAGACTCTGTCATCCATGTCTTTATGGACCTTGCTTTGGTCACTGGTGCACAGTCATGTTGGAAGAGGAAGGGGCCAGCTCCAAACTGTTCCCACAAAGTTGGGAGCATGGAATTGTCCAAAATGTCTTGGTATGCTGAAGCATTCAGAGTTCCTTTCACTGGAACTAAGGGGCCAAGCCCAGCTCCTGAAAAACAACCCCACACCATAATCCCCCCTCCACCAAACTTTACACTTGGCACAATGCAGTCAGACAAGTACCGTTCTCCTGGCAACCGCCAAACCCAGACTCGTCCATCAGATTGCCAGATGGAGAAGCGCGATTCGTCCCTCCAGAGAACACGTCTCCACTGCTCTAGAGTCCAGTGGCGGCGTGCTTTACACCACTGCATCCGACGCTTTGCATTGCACTTGGTGATGTATGGCTTGGATGCAGCTGCTCGGCCATGGAAACCCATTCCATGAAGCTCTCTGCGCACTGTTCTTGAGCTAATCTGAAGGCCACATGAAGTTTGGAGGTCTGTAGCGATTGACTCTGCAGAAAGTTGGCGACCTCTTCGCACTATGCGCCTCAGCATCCGCTGACCCCGCTCCGTCAGTTTACGTGGCCTACCACTTCGTGGCTGAGTTGCTGTCGTTCCCAAACACTTCCACGTTCTTATAATACAGCTGACAGTTGACTGTGGAATTTTTAGGAGCGAGGAAATTTCACGACTGGATTTGTTGCACAGGTGGCATCCTATCAC
Organism: Hemibagrus wyckioides; assembly: GCF_019097595.1. Classification (NCBI taxonomy): domain Eukaryota; kingdom Metazoa; phylum Chordata; class Actinopteri; order Siluriformes; family Bagridae; genus Hemibagrus; species Hemibagrus wyckioides. The sequence continues at coordinate 6,435,939 of NC_080711.1, read as the reverse complement.
AGTTCCACGCTGGAATTCACTGAGCTCCTGAGAGCGACCCATTCTTTCACAAATGTTTGTAAAAACAGTCTGCATGCCTAGGTGCTTGATTTTATACACCTGTGGCCATGGAAGTGATTGGAACACCTGATTCTGATTATTTGGATGGGTGAGCGAATACTTTTGGCAATATAGTGTATATATATATATATATATATATATATATATATATATATATATATATATATATATATTCTATTATATATATTTCACCTAAATTCAAAATATAACTATTATTATTTAGAGTGTATATTTAAAGGAAATGACAACACATCAAAAATATGAATTAAGTAATTTATCATATTTTTAATATGTCTAATACTATGTTAGTTTTTATATTTCTATTTTCTACTTTAAATCTTTATTTTATCTATATCTTTCAGATGTGTACTGTGGAGTGGAATCTGGGTTGAGGCAGTCTGTAATTTCTTACATGATAAAGAGTCTCTCCATCGTGTGTAAATAAATCAGTACTGTAGTAAAGTCAGCCTGAGAGATTTGGACAGTAAAGGTCATGAGCTATTATCTTACACAGTCGAATTTGTGTTTATTTATTTATTTTTTTCTGGTTATTTATGTGTTATGACACCCATTGAATTTAAGATGGCCCCTGTCACTGAACTCTATAATCATGCAGTTTGTTCTGTACCTTTGAGCTACCTGAGAATAATTAATCTCCAGATGATCAAACCCTTCCTAAGGTCCAAAAGTGATGTAAGAGTAATGATGTCAGTCTGCTTTTTATATAAATGTTGTATTATGGCAAACCAGTAATGATCAAAAAGTGAGAGAGATTGTATAATAGATCCTGTTACTAACCTGTCACTGTTTTTAAAATAATGGTGAGGTGAAAGAAACGAAATGATTAGGATCTGCCAGATCCAGAGAAAAGCTTTTTTTCTTTCTTTCTTTCTTTTTTTTTTTAACTTATTTGGAGGTTATTTGGTGATTATGATAACCTTTCTGGTATTTGAGTGCTGTGTTTCACAAAGACATGATCAGAATGAATCATTTTGTCTCTCACATCACACATCTTCATGTCTTAGTTTTCTCCTTGATCTGACAAGCCTGATTTCAATTATGAACACGTTTGAGGGAAAAAGAGAAGATGCTGAACTGTTCTAGAAGCTGCAAGTGAGCACTGACCTCTGCTGTCCAAATCAACCACTATACTATCTTTACTATGATTATTGCTGAGCATCACATAATCCTAAAATGACCTTTTCATAAGAGCGGAAAACATTTTCTGGTGTCTGTTATTATAATATACGTGTTTGATTTAAACTAAACAATCGTTCTCACTCATGCACTCTCTCATTTTTATTGTATTGTATTAATAACTGAAAATTCCCATATCTGCATGTTTACAATTTTTTTCTTGCCTACATTAGTTAATATTTTTTTAATCAATTATTGCCTAAATCAAGATTGTTTAAGTAAAACATGAAGGCAGTGCAGAACAATGCCTAAATGTTTCCTAGCTGAATAGTAAACATGGACTATTGTAATAAGTTCATAAATGTGGACCACATACTATTTGATTTGGTAACTGCAGATATCGTATTCAAAACATATAAAATCATGAACCTAATAATTTTTTAAATTTATTATTTTTCCCTAAAGAATAATATTCAAGATTACACTGAAAAAAAATCAATTATGAATATTAAAAAACAAAAGGCAAATTTTCCCATGTAATATGAAATTTTATTAACAATAAATAGAGAAATAAAAGCACATATACACATCAGTAGTTACAGCACAAATCATTGTATCACCGTTTATAATGACCTCAAAGTTTGGTATGGCACAAAACCTAAATCTACAGTACAAAAACTAAATCTAATTTGGATCATACCACCAAGTATTATCACCCAAAACAGTTTCCTGTGAATAGCTTATATTTCAGTTAAAAGTCCACTTATTAAGTCCAGATCAGTTTTCAATCCACTTCTTCAGTAGTTGGTCCCTGGCCGTTTGCTCCTGAAGCGGCTCGTGCCTGAGCTCCACAGCCTCCAGCTGGCATCCCTCCCTGGTACAGCTTAGTGATGATGGGCTTGCAGACTTTCTCCAGTTCCTTCAGCTGATGTTCGTACTCCTCCTTTTCAGCCAGCTGGTTGTTCTCCAGCCAGGAAATGGCCTGGTTACAGCTCTCAATTACTTTCTTCTTGTCCTCTTCACTGATTTTGCCTTTCATGCTTTCATCTTCCACGCTGTTTTTCATGTTAAAGGCGTACGACTCCAGGGAGTTCTTGGCCGTGATCTTTTCTCTCTGAAGGTCGTCCTCTGCTTTGTACCTATCTGCTTCCTGCACCATCCTCTCAATCTCCTCCTTGCTCAGCCTGCCCTTGTCATTGGTGATGGTGATCTTATTCTCTTTGCCTGTGCTTTTGTCCACGGCGGACACGTTCAGAATGCCGTTGGCGTCGATGTCGAAGGTGACTTCGATCTGAGGAACTCCACGTGGAGCAGGCGGGATGCCAGTCAGATCAAACTTCCCCAGTAGGTTGTTGTCTTTGGTCATGGCTCTCTCACCTTCATACACCTGGATCAGAACCCCAGGCTGGTTGTCTGCGTACGTGCTGAAGATTTGCGTCTGCTTGGTGGGGATGGTGGTGTTGCGTTTGATGAGAGTGGTCATGACTCCTCCTGCTGTCTCAATGCCCAGGGACAGCGGCGCCACATCCAGTAGCAGCAAGTCCTGGACGTTTCCAGAGGTGTCACCCATAAGGATGGCAGCCTGAACTGCGGCACCATAAGCTACCGCCTCGTCTGGGTTGATGCTTTTGTTCAGTTCCCGGCCGTTAAAGAAGTCCTGCAGAAGTTTCTGGATCTTGGGGATTCTTGTAGAACCTCCAACCAGGACAATTTCATGGATCTGGGATTTGTCCATCTTGGCATCTCGCAGGGCCTTCTCCACCGGCTCTAGCGTACCTCTGAACAGGTCTGAACACAACTCTTCAAAGCGTGCTCTGGTGATGGAAGTGTAGAAGTCAGTGCCCTCATACAGGGAGTCAATTTCAATGCTGGCCTGAGAGCTGGAGGACAGGGTTCTCTTGGCTCTCTCACAGGCTGTATGCAGCCTCCTCAGGGCTCGCTTGTTCTGGCTGATGTCCTTCTTGTGCTTCCTCCTGAATTCCTCTACAAAGTGGTTGACCAGGCGGTTGTCAAAGTCTTCTCCGCCCAGGTGAGTGTCTCCCGCTGTGGCTTTGACTTCAAAGATGCCGTCTTCGATGGTAAGAATGGATACATCGAAGGTTCCGCCTCCCAGGTCAAAGATCAGGACATTGCGCTCTCGTTTCTTGCCTTTGTCCAGGCCGTAGGCGATGGCCGCGGCCGTGGGCTCGTTGATGATCCTCAGGACGTTCAGTCCGGCAATCACTCCAGCATCTTTAGTGGCTTGTCTCTGAGAGTCGTTGAAGTAGGCAGGAACAGTAATAACAGCATTTGTTACTTTCTGTCCAAGATAGGCCTCTGCGATTTCCTTCATTTTCACCAGGACCATGGAGGAGATCTCTTCTGGGTTAAAGGATTTCTTCTCCCCTTTGTACTCGACCTGAACTTTTGGCTTGCCTCCATCGCTGATCACCTGGAAAGGCCAGTGCTTCATGTCAGACTGTACCACCGGATCGTCGAACTTCCTGCCGATCAGCCGCTTGGCATCAAACACGGTGTTGCTAGGGTTCATGGCCACTTGGTTTTTCGCAGCATCTCCAATGAGCCTCTCTGTGTCTGTGAAGGCCACGTAGCTGGGTGTGGTTCTGTTTCCCTGGTCATTAGCAATGATCTCCACTTTTCCGTGCTGAAACACCCCCACACAGGAGTAGGTGGTGCCCAGGTCAATCCCAATAGCAATTCCTTTGGCTGAAGACATCTTGCTTGTTTTGTCAGATATCTGAAAATGTCACAAACAAACACAAAGGCACAGTTAGATCAAGTAGATTTTGAAATTTAAAAATATTTATGGTTATTTTAAACAAATAAACTTAAAAGTAATTACAATTTTTATTCTGTTGGTAATAAAATACATGAAATATCGTTTTGTATTTGTATACGTTTTATATATTAAGTTTATTTATAAGTCATAATAAAATCTCAGAATACAGTTTAATATGATTTTTCTGTCCAGTTACACAACAGCAATGAGTCCTTGAAAGTGATAATAAATCCTGCCATATCATGATAATCAAAATAGAGATAAAGTGTCGTACTTACAGTTATTAGGCTCCTGAAATATATGAAGATTGTGTGTTATCTCTTATTTATTCTGTCGCTTTGCTCCTCTTCGTTGCTGCAGCTCTCACTACTCGTACACTGCTGTTAGTGATACACGCTTCCAGTCTCTCTTTTATATTCACCAGCGGACTCACACATTCTCTTCTCGCGCTTTCTAGGCGCTTCTCCAAAGCGCTCGCGATTTCCGACCAATCAGACGTTACCCTGCTCACTAAACCCCGCCCACCTATGATTCAGGAACATACCATTCTGCCCAGATCAGAGGAGAGACTTCTAGACTGTTCGGGATCATTTCTCTTCTCCTCCACTACATTATCGACTAATCAGTTAAAAATATAATCTATTACAACATTCTTTATTTGCGTATAGAAATAAAAATAAAAAAAATAAAAAAGTCTCGTACAAAGTGTAGATGTGAAAGTGAATCATGGTGTTTTGGAAATATTCACTGTAATCTATAACATTTTTTAATTTATAACATTGAAAAAGATGACGAATAAAAAATAAATGAAAATAAAAAGTATAAACTAATATGCTCTATAAAATAACTCAAATAATTGTGTTATTAAATGCGTTTTAATTAGTAGTATAGTTTTTATCCTATCCAGAAGAGAAAAAAAACATTTTCTTTTAATTTTCCATAATCAGTCGTAATACCACTAAAATATTAATCTTCTATATAACACACGTTGTCGGTTTAATTATTTAATAGTGATCATATTTTGTACGAACAACTATACTCGTTCTATGTTTCCAAGACATCGTAATTTACTCTACGATCAATTTTTTTGATATTCCTGGCTATTTTAAGAAAGCCTCAATTCTCTACATTATATGTAAGAATTAGAGAGAGCGGTGTTTCATGTAGTGGAGGAAGAGAGAAATGATCCCGAACAGTCTAGAAGTCTCTCCTCTGATCTGGGCAGAATGGTATGTTCCTGAATCATAGGTGGGCGGGGTTTAGTCTGTAGGGTAACGTCTGATTGGTCGGAAATCGCGAGCGCTTTGGAGAAGCGCCTAGAAAGCGTGAGAAGAGAATGTGTGAGTCCGCTGGTGAATATAAAAGAGAGACTGGAAGCGTGTATCACTAACAGCAGTGTACGAGTAGTGAGAGCTGCAGCAACGAAGAGGAGCAAAGCGACAGAATAAATAAGACACACAATCTTCATATATTTCAGGAGCCTAATAACTGTAAGTACGATACTTTATCTCTATTTTGATTATCATGATATGGCAGGATTTATTATCACTTTCAAGGACTCATTGCTGTTGTGTAAATTATTAAAATGTATTCTGAGATCTTGTTATATCTTTACAAATACAAAACTATTTTTCATGTATTTAATTGTCAGTGGCAAAATAATTGAAATTATTTTTCAGTTAATAGCTTATTGGTTTAAGTTGATTATACATATTCAATTTTAAAAATCCACTTGACCTGATTTCTACTATTGTGTGTGTTTGTGACATTTTCAGCTATCTGACAAAACAAGCAAGATGTCTTCAGCCAAAGGAATCGCTATTGGGATTGACCTGGGCACCACCTACTCCTGTGTGGGGGTGTTTCAGCACGGAAAAGTGGAGATCATTGCTAATGACCAGGGAAACAGAACCACACCCAGCTACGTGGCCTTCACAGACACAGAGAGGCTCATTGGAGATGCTGCGAAAAACCAAGTGGCCATGAACCCCAGCAACACCGTGTTTGATGCCAAGCGGCTGATCGGCAGGAAGTTCGACGATCCGGTCGTACAGTCTGACATGAAGCACTGGCCTTTCCAGGTGACCAGCGATGGAGGCAAGCCGAAAGTTCAGGTCGAGTACAAAGGGGAGAAGAAATCCTTTAACCCTGAAGAGATCTCCTCCATGGTCCTGGTGAAAATGAAGGAAATCGCAGAGGCCTATCTTGGAGAGAGAGTAACAAATGCTGTTATTACTGTTCCTGCCTACTTCAACGACTCTCAGAGACAAGCCACTAAAGATGCTGGAGTGATTGCCGGACTGAACGTCCTGAGGATCATCAACGAGCCCACGGCCGCGGCCATCGCCTACGGCCTGGACAAAGGCAAGAAACGAGAGCGCAATGTCCTGATCTTTGACCTGGGAGGCGGAACCTTCGATGTGTCCATTCTTACCATAGAAGACGGCATCTTTGAAGTCAAAGCCACAGCGGGAGACACTCACCTGGGCGGAGAAGACTTTGACAACCGCCTGGTCAACCACTTTGTAGAGGAATTCAAAAGGAAGCACAAGAAGGACATCAGCCAGAACAAGCGAGCCCTGAGGAGGCTGCGTACAGCCTGTGAGAGAGCCAAGAGAACCCTGTCCTCCAGCTCTCAGGCCAGCATTGAAATTGACTCCCTGTATGAGGGCACTGACTTCTACACTTCCATCACCAGAGCACGCTTTGAAGAGTTGTGTTCAGACCTGTTCAGAGGTACGCTAGAGCCGGTGGAGAAGGCCCTGCGAGATGCCAAGATGGACAAATCCCAGATCCATGAAATTGTCCTGGTTGGAGGTTCTACAAGAATCCCCAAGATCCAGAAACTTCTGCAGGACTTCTTTAACGGCCGGGAACTGAACAAAAGCATCAACCCAGACGAGGCGGTAGCTTACGGTGCGGCGGTTCAGGCTGCCATCCTTATGGGTGACACCTCTGGAAACGTCCAGGACTTGCTGCTGCTGGACGTGGCTCCGCTGTCCCTGGGCATCGAGACAGCAGGAGGAGTCATGACCACTCTCATCAAACGCAATACCACCATCCCCACCAAGCAGACGCAAATCTTCAGCACGTACGCAGACAACCAGCCTGGGGTTCTGATCCAGGTGTATGAAGGTGAGAGAGCCATGACCAAAGACAACAACCTAATGGGGAAGTTTGTGCTTACTGGCATCCCGCCTGCTCCACGTGGAGTTCCTCAGATCGAAGTCACCTTCGACATCGACGCCAACGGCATTCTGAACGTGTCCGCCGTGGACAAAAGCACGGGCAAAGAGAACAAGATCACCATCACCAATGACAAGGGCAGGCTGAGCAAGGAGGAGATTGAGAGGATGGTGCAGGAAGCAGATAGGTACAAAGCAGAAGACGACCTTCAGAGAGAGAAGATCACGGCCAAGAACTCCCTGGAGTCGTACGCCTTTAACATGAAAAACAGCGTGGAAGATGAAAACATGAAAGACAAAATCAGTGAAGAGGACAAGAAGAAAGTAATTGAGAGCTGTAACCAGGCCATTTCCTGGCTGGAGAACAACCAGCTGGCTGAAAAGGAGGAGTACGAACATCAGCTGAAGGAACTGGAGAAAGTCTGCAAGCCCATCATCACTAAGCTGTACCAGGGAGGGATGCCAGCTGGAGGCTGTGGAGCTCAGGCACGAGCCGCTTCAGGAGCAAACGGCCAGGGGCCAACTATTGAAGAAGTGGATTAAAAACTGATCTGGACTTAAGTGGACTAATACCTGAAAAATAAGCTATTCACTGGAAATGTTTTGGGTGATAATCAATGTTAATAATTTACATGGCAATACAAAGATTAATGCTGTCTTCATGATGTGAAAGTAAGAGTAAAGTTTGCACTGTTCTTTTGTAAAATGGTTGGGTGTGAATCCTATATCTACTTTTATATATGTATATATTGTTATTAAAGTTTTATATTACATGGGGAAAAATGGGCTCCTCTTTTATTTACTACTCATTAACTGAGTTTTTTTATTAACATAATCTTAAGTACATTTCTTTTAGTATGTGAGACTAAAGAAATATAAAATACTTCTAGTGTTAAATACATGTACTACAGTTAAAATATTCTGAATACATTTGTGTCTCTGTATAACACTGGTGATGACATTAAATAATATGTCTGTGGGGGAAAGAATCAAATGTGCAGGTCTGGGATTTTTTCTTAATCTGATGCATAAGTCATTGCTACATTATTTGTTTAATAAAATAAAACACAAGTAGCTGACGTTTGTGTTGCAACTCATTAAAATTCAGTGTAGGATATTGTGATAGTGATTAGCACAATAATGACAGTGTGGTGCTTGATTTGGACAGCAGAGGTCAGTGCTCACCTCCATTTTCTAGCAGGGTTTAGTGTCTTATATTTCCCACTTCATGTATTGTGCATGTGTTAGAATTTAAACCAGTTTTGTTATATCAGGGAAAATAAAACAGTGCTGTGGGAGACAAAATGACCCATTCTGGCTAGTTCTGTCCCTGTTTCAATCAGGTGTTCATGCAAAAAGGTCAGCAAACAATCCTAAAGCCCAGAGAAAGACATAATGCAGATTATGAAGGCAGGCACCAAAATGCTTTATAGCTCTTTAAATAACCCCTTTAGATAACATCTGGTTTGTAAGAACACCCATACATAAATGAAAACTAACATGACATCATTACTCTCACATCACGTTTCACCCATAGGATGAATTTGATCATTTGCAGATCATACGCTCCCTGTCCCTTGCAGTCTGGTTAAATGACATTGTTAAAATGAGATTTTCTAAAGGAACTTGTAAAAATATAAAATGTATAAGTAACTATGATTATATTTTGAGGATATTACTCAATTATAACTGATCTGATGGATTTTACGTTTTAGCCTTTTATCCCTAAGCTCACTCAACTGACTTCTAGTGTTGATGGTAATTTCTCATTGTGTGTGAATTTATTTTTAAGTCTGTCACCTATTGTGTGTGTGTGTGTGTTTGTACTTGCTGTGTGGAATTATGGCTGTTTGAATATGCATTTTGTTGAAATTAATGTAATATAAACATACTCCAGAAGAACAGCAAATTTGTTCAGAAATTGAAGAGAAAAACACAGACTGGAGTATGTCTCTGGGACTGTTACCCACTTTTAAAATAAAGTAGTAAATGATGTGAATGTTCCGTTCATGTTTTGATGACTTTAGCTGTCACAAAGCCCTTTGTAATATGTGTTCTGCACAGTGGTATAGTTTTCTTACTTTAAAAAAAACCTAATAATAACAACCACAAGTAGTAATAAAACCTTTACATTTTCTCTATGATTTGGCACATAATGATAACACTAATTTAAGAATCATTTATTCAAGTTACTTAGAAACTGAATTCGCTTGTCATAATAATTTCACATGAAGTATTTTTATTTTTTATCATTTAAATTACATGATATGAAGGAAGAAGAGCCTTTAATTGTTGTTTCTAATGAGCGGTTAAAAGCCATGTTAATTGTGTGCTTGACCAATTATTAAGGCCAGTGGTGTGATCTTAACTTTAGGGAATGTTATAACAGATGAATGAATGAATTTAACTGTGCAAGAAAATATCTAATAGCATTTCCTGTCAAACTTTCTCAGGTCGACTTTAATAAACTGATGATTAACTTATACACAGAGATTCGCTTCATCACCAGTTTATTTCTATTCTATTTCTACTTTGTTCCCTATTTTTGACAATTTGATGAAAGCCTCAATTCTCTACATTATATGTAAGAATTAGAGAGAGCGGTGTTTCATGTAGTGGAGGAAGAGAGAAATAATCCCGAACAGTCTAGAAGTCTCTCCTCTGATCTGGGCAGAATGGTATGTTCCTGAATCATAGGTGGGCGGGGTTTAGTCAGTAGGGTAACGTCTGATTGGTCGGAAATCGCGAGCGCTTTGGAGAAGCGCCTAGAAAGCGCGAGAAGAGAATGTGTGAGTCCGCTGGTGAATATAAAAGAGAGACTGGAAGCGTGTATCACTAACAGCAGTGTACGAGTAGTGAGAGCTGCAGCAACGAAGAGGAGCAAAGCGACAGAATAAATAAGAGATAACACACAATCTTCATATATTTCAGGAGCCTAATAACTGTAAGTACGATACTTTATCTCTATTTTGATTATCATGATATGGCAGGATTTATTATCACTTTCAAGGACTCATTGCTGTTGTGTAACTGGACAGAAAAATCATATTAAACTGTATTCTGAGATTTATTATGACTTATAAATAAACTTAATATATAAAACGTATACAAATACAAAACGATATTTCATGTATTTTATTACCAGTAGAATAAAAATTGTAATTACTTTTAAGTTTATTGGTTTAAATTAACCATAAATATTTTTAAATTTCAAAATCTACTTGATCTAACTGTGCCTTTGTGTTTGTTTGTGACATTTTCAGATATCTGACAAAACAAGCAAGATGTCTTCAGCCAAAGGAATTGCTATTGGGATTGACCTGGGCACCACCTACTCCTGTGTGGGGGTGTTTCAGCACGGAAAAGTGGAGATCATTGCTAATGACCAGGGAAACAGAACCACACCCAGCTACGTGGCCTTCACAGACACAGAGAGGCTCATTGGAGATGCTGCGAAAAACCAAGTGGCCATGAACCCCAGCAACACCGTGTTTGATGCCAAGCGGCTGATCGGCAGGAAGTTCGACGATCCGGTGGTACAGTCTGACATGAAGCACTGGCCTTTCCAGGTGACCAGCGATGGAGGCAAGCCAAAAGTTCAGGTCGAGTACAAAGGGGAGAAGAAATCCTTTAACCCAGAAGAGATCTCCTCCATGGTCCTGGTGAAAATGAAGGAAATCGCAGAGGCCTATCTCGGACAGAAAGTAACAAATGCTGTTATTACTGTTCCTGCCTACTTCAACGACTCTCAGAGACAAGCCACTAAAGATGCTGGAGTGATTGCCGGACTGAACGTCCTGAGGATCATCAACGAGCCCACGGCCGCGGCCATCGCCTACGGCCTGGACAAAGGCAAGAAAGGAGAGCGCAATGTCCTGATCTTCGACCTGGGAGGCGGAACCTTCGATGTGTCCATTCTTACCATAGAAGACGGCATCTTTGAAGTCAAAGCCACAGCGGGAGACACTCACCTGGGCGGAGAAGACTTTGACAACCGCCTGGTCAACCACTTTGTAGAGGAATTCAAAAGGAAGCACAAGAAGGACATCAGCCAGAACAAGCGAGCCCTGAGGAGGCTGCATACAGCCTGTGAGAGAGCCAAGAGAACCCTGTCCTCCAGCTCTCAGGCCAGCATTGAAATTGACTCCCTGTATGAGGGCACTGACTTCTACACTTCCATCACCAGAGCACGCTTTGAAGAGTTGTGTTCAGACCTGTTCAGAGGTACGCTAGAGCCGGTGGAGAAGGCCCTGCGAGATGCCAAGATGGACAAATCCCAGATCCATGAAATTGTCCTGGTTGGAGGTTCTACAAGAATCCCCAAGATCCAGAAACTTCTGCAGGACTTCTTTAACGGCCGGGAACTGAACAAAAGCATCAACCCAGACGAGGCGGTAGCTTATGGTGCCGCGGTCCAGGCTGCCATCCTTATGGGTGACACCTCTGGAAACGTCCAGGACTTGCTGCTGCTGGACGTGGCTCCGCTGTCCCTGGGCATCGAGACAGCAGGAGGAGTCATGACCACTCTCATCAAACGCAATACCACCATCCCCACCAAGCAGACGCAAATCTTCAGCACGTACGCAGACAACCAGCCTGGGGTTCTGATCCAGGTGTATGAAGGTGAGAGAGCCATGACCAAAGACAACAACCTAATGGGGAAGTTTGTGCTTACTGGCATCCCGCCTGCTCCACGTGGAGTTCCTCAGATCGAAGTCACCTTCGACATCGACGCCAACGGCATTCTGAACGTGTCCGCCGTGGACAAAAGCACGGGCAAAGAGAACAAGATCACCATCACCAATGACAAGGGCAGGCTGAGCAAGGAGGAGATTGAGAGGATGGTGCAGGAAGCAGATAGGTACAAAGCAGAGGACGACCTTCAGAGAGAGAAGATCACGGCCAAGAACTCCCTGGAGTCGTACGCCTTTAACATGAAAAACAGCGTGGAAGATGAAAACATGAAAGGCAAAATCAGTGAAGAGGACAAGAAGAAAGTAATTGAGAAGTGTAACCAGGCCATTTCCTGGCTGGAGAACAACCAGCTGGCCGAAAAGGAGGAGTACGAACATCAGCTGAAGGAACTGGAGAAAGTCTGCAAGCCCATCATCACTAAGCTGTACCAGGGAGGGATGCCAGCTGGAGGCTGTGGAGCTCAGGCACGAGCCGCTTCAGGAGCAAACGGCCAGGGGCCAACTATTGAAGAAGTGGATTAAAAACTGATCTGGACTTAAGTGGACTAATTAACTGAAAAATAAGCTATTCACTGGAAATGTGTGATAATACTTGGTGGTATGATCCAAATTAGATTTAGTTTTTGTACTGTACATTTAGATTTAATACTGTACTTTGAGGTCCTTAGAAACAGTGATACAATGATGGTGTTGTAAATAATGATGTGTATATATGCATTTGTTTCTCTATTTAATGCTAATAAAATTTTATATTACATGGGAAAAGTTGCCTTTTGTTGTTTTAATATTCATAATTGATTTTTTTTCAGTGTAATCTTGAATACTTTTCTTTATGGAAAACCAAAAAATGTATTTTTTAAAAATGATTAGGTTCAAGATGTAAAATGTTTTGAATACGATATCTGCAGTTAGCACATCAAATAGTATGTGGTCCACATTTATGAACTTATTACAATAGTCCATGTTTACTATTTAGCTAGAAAGCATTTAGGAATTGTCCTGCACAACCTTATTTTCTTTATGTTTTACTTGATCAATCCTGATTTAGGCAATTATTGATTAACAATATTAACTAATGTAGGCAGGAAAAAAGTTGTAAACTTGCAGACTTAGGAATTTTCAGTCATTATTACAATCTAATAAAAATGAGAGAGTGCATGAGTGAGAACGATTGTTTAGTTTAAATCAAACACGTATATTATAATAACATAGACACCAGAAAATGATTTCCGCTCTTATGAAAAGGTCATTTTAGGATTATGTGATGCTCAGCAATAAACACAGTAAATAGAGTATGGTGATTGATTTGGACAGCAGAGGTCAGTATTCACATGCAGTTTCTAGACCAGCTCAGCATCTTCTCTATTTCCCACAAACATGTTCATAATCAAAATCAGGCATATCAGATCAGGGAAAACCATTAAAGCTAAAGCTGTGTGATGTTGTGAGACAAAACAATCCATTCTGATCATTTCTGTCTTAGAAATAGAGTTCTGAACATATAAACTAAAGTCAATGAGGTGTTCCTGTGTAACACAGCACTCATAAAATACCAGAAAGGTTATCATAAACATTGCTGATTACAAATGTAACCTCCAAGTAAGTAAAAAAGCTTTTCTCTGGATCTGGCAGATCCTAATCATTACATTTCTCTCAGTACCACCTATTTTAAAAACAGTGACAGATTAGTAACAGGATCTATTATACAATCTCTCTCACTTTTTGATCATTTCTGGTTTGCCATAATACAACATTTATATAAAAAGCAGACTGACATCATTACTCTTACATCACTTTTGGACCTTAGGAAGGGTTTGATCATCTGGAGATTAATTATTCTCAGGTAGCTCAAGGTACAGAACAAACTACATGATTATAGAGTTCAGTGACAGGGGCCATCTTAAATTCAATGGGTGTCATAACACAAATAACTGGAAGAAAATAAATAAATAAACACTACTTCGACTGTGTAAGATAATAGCTCATGACGTTTAGTGTCTAAATCTTTCAGGCTGACTTTACCACAGTACTAATTTATTGACACAGACTCTGATAGAGACTCTTTATCACCAAATGCAGTCATTTTGTACTGTTCCTCATGTACGTGTGATGAGGGCAGATTATTAGCGATATTTACTTTCACATTATCCCCTAATATTGTATAGAAATATAGATGAGCTACAGAGAGCTCCTGATATTAGGATATGATTTCAGTAGTGTTCATATTTCATTAAATAGTGTTTACATTTATTGTAGCAACTAGAATCGCTTTATGATAACGAAACATCGTCATACTCTCACTAATCTACTTTTTCCCCTAATTTAATTCTAATTTGCTCATTTTAAGAAAGGCTCAATTCTCTACATTATATGTAAGAATTAGAGAGAGCGGTGTTTCATGTAGTGGAGGAAGAGAGAAATAATCCCGAACAGTCTAGAAGTCTCTCCTCTGTTCTGGGCAGAATGGTATGTTCCTGAATCATAGGTGGGCGGGGTTTAGTCAGTAGGGTAACGTCTGATTGGTCGGAAATCGCGAGCGCTTTGGAGAAGCGCCTAGAAAGCGTGAGAAGAGAATGTGTGAGTCCGCTGGTGAATATAAAAGAGAGACTGGAAGCGTGTATCACTAACAGCAGTGTACGAGTAGTGAGAGCTGCAGCAACGAAGAGGAGCAAAGCGACAGAATAAATAAGAGATAACACACAATCTTCATATATTTCAGGAGCCTAATAACTGTAAGTACGATACTTTATCTCTATTTTGATTATCATGATATGGCAGGATTTATTATCACTTTCAAGGACTCATTGCTGTTGTGTAACTGGACAGAAAAATCATATTAAACTGTATTCTGAGATTTTATTATGACTTATAAATAAACTTAATATATAAAACGTATACAAATACAAAACGATATTTCATGTATTTTATTACCAGTAGAATAAAAATTGTAATTACTTTTAAGTTTATTGGTTTAAATTAACCATAAATATTTTTAAATTTCAAAATCTACTTGATCTAACTGTGCCTTTGTGTTTGTTTGTGACATTTTCAGATATCTGACAAAACAAGCAAGATGTCTTCAGCCAAAGGAATTGCTATTGGGATTGACCTGGGCACCACCTACTCCTGTGTGGGGGTGTTTCAGCACGGAAAAGTGGAGATCATTGCTAATGACCAGGGAAACAGAACCACACCCAGCTACGTGGCCTTCACAGACACAGAGAGGCTCATTGGAGATGCTGCGAAAAACCAAGTGGCCATGAACCCCAGCAACACGGTGTTTGATGCCAAGCGGCTAATCGGCAGGAAGTTCGACGATCCGGTGGTACAGTCTGACATGAAGCACTGGCCTTTCCAGGTGACCAGCGACGGAGGCAAGCCAAAAGTTCAGGTCGAGTACAAAGGGGAGAAGAAATCCTTTAACCCAGAAGAGATCTCCTCCATGGTCCTGGTGAAAATGAAGGAAATCGCAGAGGCCTATCTCGGACAGAAAGTAACAAATGCTGTTATTACTGTTCCTGCCTACTTCAACGACTCTCAGAGACAAGCCACTAAAGATGCTGGAGTGATTGCCGGACTGAACGTCCTGAGGATCATCAACGAGCCCACGGCCGCGGCCATCGCCTACGGCCTGGACAAAGGCAAGAAAGGAGAGCGCAATGTCCTGATCTTCGACCTGGGAGGCGGAACCTTCGATGTGTCCATTCTTACCATAGAAGACGGGATCTTTGAAGTCAAAGCCACAGCGGGAGACACTCACCTGGGCGGAGAAGACTTTGACAACCGCCTGGTCAACCAGTTTGTAGAGGAATTCAAAAGGAAGCACAAGAAGGACATCAGCCAGAACAAGCGAGCCCTGAGGAGGCTGCATACAGCCTGTGAGAGAGCCAAGAGAACCCTGTCCTCCAGCTCTCAGGCCAGCATTGAAATTGACTCCCTGTATGAGGGCACTGACTTCTACACTTCCATCACCAGAGCACGCTTTGAAGAGTTGTGTTCAGACCTGTTCAGAGGTACGCTAGAGCCGGTGGAGAAGGCCCTGCGAGATGCCAAGATGGACAAATCCCAGATCCATGAAATTGTCCTGGTTGGAGGTTCTACAAGAATCCCCAAGATCCAGAAACTTCTGCAGGACTTCTTTAACGGCCGGGAACTGAACAAAAGCATCAACCCAGACGAGGCGGTAGCTTATGGTGCCGCGGTCCAGGCTGCCATCCTTATGGGTGACACCTCTGGAAACGTCCAGGACTTGCTGCTGCTGGACGTGGCTCCACTCTCCCTGGGCATCGAGACAGCCGGAGGAGTCATGACCACTCTCATCAAACGCAACACCACCATCCCTACCAAGCAGACGCAAATCTTCAGCACGTACGCAGACAACCAGCCTGGGGTTCTGATCCAGGTGTATGAAGGTGAGAGAGCCATGACCAAAGACAACAACCTATTGGGGAAGTTTGAGCTTACTGGCATCCCGCCTGCTCCCCGTGGAGTCCCTCAGATCGAAGTCACCTTCGACATCGACGCCAACGGCATTCTGAACGTGTCCGCCGTGGACAAAAGCACGGGCAAAGAGAATAAGATCACCATCACCAATGACAAGGGCAGGCTGAGCAAGGAGGAGATTGAGAGGATGGTGCAGGAAGCAGATAGGTACAAAGCAGAGGACGACCTTCAGAGAGAGAAGATCACGGCCAAGAACTCCCTGGAGTCGTACGCCTTTAACATGAAAAACAGCGTGGAAGATGAAAGCATGAAAGACAAAATCAGTGAAGAGGATAAGAAGAAAATAATTGAGAGCTGTAACCAGGCCATTTCCTGGCTGGAGAACAACCAGCTGGCTGAAAAGGAGGAGTACGAACATCAGCTGAAGGAACTGGAGAAAGTCTGCAACCCTATCATCACTAAGCTGTACCAGGGAGGGATGCCAGCTGGAAGCTGTGGAGCTCAGGCACGAGCCGCTTCAGGAACAAACGGCCAGGGACCAACTATTGAAGAAGTGGATTAAAAACTGATCTGGACTTAATAAGTGGACTAATAACTGAAAAATAAGCTGTTCACTGGAAATGTATTGGCTGATAATACTTGGTGGTATGATCCAAATTAGATTTAGTTTTTGTACTGTACCAAACTTCGAGCTAATTATACGTGGTGATACAAACGTTTGTAGTGTAAATACTTGTGTATATGCGCATTTCTTTCTCTACTGTTAATAAATTTTCATATTACACTGGAAAATTGCCTTTTGTTATTTTAATGTTCATAATTCAAGAATTTTTAAATGTAACCCTAAAAATATTTTATATATATTTTCATTTTTCAAACAGTGGCAGATTAGTGATCTGCTCCTCAGTACTACTAGGAGAAAACTTTCATCAATGATAATAAAGAAACTTCCTTGTTTTATTTGTATCAGTACTTGTGTGCAATTTTCTTGCTTAAGTTACTCATTCACTCTGTAATATACAGTCTGTAATGTCCTTCATTTGGGTGAATGGGGTTCACAGTTTAAATAATTTACAGATGTGTCATTATGTAAGCAAGTTCTTCAGGGTTTTAATCATTTTTACCAGATTGCTGTTACCAAAATGTTTATGTGAACTCCAATATCATTATTTTTTAACTGATGTATAGACTGTTTCTTTACAAGTCACTCAAGATTTAGAATAAAGTCCCATATTGCCTTGAGTAAATTATAGATTATCATACTGATAATGTTTCTAAAATCTTTACAACTCAATTCAAAAATTGGATCTATACCATATTGCCAAAAGTTTGGGGACGTCTGCTTTTACATGCACATGAAAGTAATATGGAGTTGGGCCGCCTTTTACAGCTATAACAGCTTTAACTCTTCTGGGAAGGCTTTCCACAAGGTTTAGGAGTGTGTTTATGGAAATTTTTGACCATTCCTCTAGAAGTGCATTTGTGAGGTCAGACACTCATGTTGGACGAGAAGGCCTGGCTCACAACCTCCGCACTAATTCATCCCGAAGGTGTTCTTTCAGTTTGAGGTCAGGACTCTGTGCAGGACAGTCAAGTTCCTCCACACCAATCTCATTCATGTCTTTATGGACCTTGCTTTGTGCACTGGTGTGTAGTCATGTTGGAACAGGAAGGGGTTCATCCCCAAACTGTTCCCACAAAGTTGGGAGGATGAAATTGTCCAAAATGTCTTGGTATGCTGAAGCATTAAGAGTTCCTTTCACTGGAACTAAGGGTTCAAGCCTGGCCCCTGAATTCAATGGTTTGGCAGGGTGTCCCAAAACCTTTGCCAACATAGTGTATTATATAGTCTATCGCTTTGACAGTTTTTGTTTGCAAACATACATCATTTAAATGAAACCCAGACTGAAATTAATCTCATAACATAACTTTTGGATCATAGGAAGAGTTTGATAATCTTATCATATGCTTTAAGTAAAGTCAGTGTTCTCAATTCATTAAAAGCGATAATATTATACAGGAGCAACAATAATCGCTTTATGTTTCCGAAACCTCATTTTTCACTCTCCAATCTTTTTTTCTTCATTTTGTCAATTTTAAGAAAGCCTCATTTTTCTATTTCATATCTAAGAATTAGAGAGAGTGGTGTTTCATGTAGAGGAGGAAGAGAGAAATGACACTGCACAGTCTAGAAGTCTCTCCTCTGCTCTGGGCAGAATGGTATGTTCCTGGTGGGCGGGGTCTAGTCAGCTCGAGAACTTCTGATTGGTCGGTTTTGCATGCGCTTTGGAGAAGCGCCTAGAAAGAGTATAAAGAGAATGTGTGAGTCTGCTGGTGAATATAAAAGAGACTGGAAGCTCGTGTAGCAACAAACATCTTTCTACGAGTAGTGAGAGCTGCAGCAACGAAGAGGAGCAAAGCGACAGAATTAATAAGAGATAACACACAATCTTCATATATTTCAGGAGCCTAATAACAGTAAGTACGATACTTTATTTCCATTTTGACTGTCGTCATATTACAGGATTTATAATCACTTCTAAGGACACGTATTGTTATGGTGTAACTGTAAAGTAGAATCATATTAAAATGTATTCTGAGATTTTATTATAACTTTACGAAATGATCTTTTGTGCATTTTAATCCTAGTAAAATAATAATTTAAATTATTGGTTTAAACTGATTGAACATATTAAAATTTAAAAATCCACTTGACCTGATTTCTACTATGGTGTTTGTTTGTGACATTTTCAGATATCTGACTAAACAAGCAAGATGTCTTCAGCCAAAGGAATTGCTATTGGGATTGACCTGGGCACCACCTACTCCTGTGTGGGGGTGTTTCAGCACGGAAAAGTGGAGATCATTGCTAATGACCAGGGAAACAGAACCACACCCAGCTACGTGGCCTTCACAGACACAGAGAGGCTCATTGGAGATGCTGCGAAAAACCAAGTGGCCATGAACCCCAGCAACACGGTGTTTGATGCCAAGCGGCTGATCGGCAGGAGGTTTGACGATCCAGTCGTACAGTCTGACATGAAGCACTGGCCTTTCCAGGTGACCAGCGATGGAGGCAAGCCGAAAGTTCAGGTCGAGTACAAAGGGGAGAAGAAATCCTTTAACCCTGAAGAGATCTCCTCCATGGTCCTGGTGAAAATGAAGGAAATCGCAGAGGCCTATCTTGGAGAGAGAGTAACAAATGCTGTTATTACTGTTCCTGCCTACTTCAACGACTCTCAGAGACAAGCCACTAAAGATGCTGGAGTGATTGCCGGACTGAACGTCCTGAGGATCATCAACGAGCCCACGGCCGCGGCCATCGCCTACGGCCTGGACAAAGGCAAGAAAGGAGAGCGCAATGTCCTGATCTTTGACCTGGGAGGCGGAACCTTCGATGTGTCCATTCTTACCATCGAAGACGGCATCTTTGAAGTCAAAGCCACAGCGGGAGACACTCACCTGGGCGGAGAAGACTTTGACAACCGCCTGGTCAACCACTTTGTGGAGGAATTCAGGAGGAAGCACAAGAAGGACATCAGCCAGAACAAGCGAGCCCTGAGGAGGCTGCATACAGCCTGTGAGAGAGCCAAGAGAACCCTGTCCTCCAGCTCTCAGGCCAGCATTGAAATTGACTCCCTGTATGAGGGCACTGACTTCTACACTTCCATCACCAGAGCACGCTTTAAAGAGTTGTGTTCAGACCTGTTCAGAGGTACGCTAGAGCCGGTGGAGAAGGCCCTGCGAGATGCCAAGGTGGACAAATCCCAGATCCATGAAATTGTCCTGGTTGGAGGTTCTACAAGAATCCCCAAGATCCAGAAACTTCTGCAGGACTTCTTTAACGGCCGGGAACTGAACAAAAGCATCAACCCAGACGAGGCGGTAGCTTACGGTGCCGCGGTTCAAGCTGCCATCCTTATGGGTGACACCTCTGGAAATGTCCAGGACTTGCTGCTGCTGGATGTGGCTCCACTCTCCCTGGGCATTGAGACAGCAGGAGGAGTCATGACCACTCTCATCAAACGCAACACCACCATCCCCACCAAGCAGATGCAAATCTTCAGCACTTACACAGACAACCAGCCTGGGGTTCTGATCCAGGTGTATGAAGGTGAGAGAGCCATGACCAAAGACAACAACCTACTGGGGAAGTTTGATCTGACTGGCATCCCGCCTGCTCCACGTGGAGTTCCTCAGATCGAAGTCACCTTCGACATAGACGCCAACGGCATTCTGAACGTGTCCGCCGTGGACAAAAGCACAGGCAAAGAGAATAAGATCACCATCACCAATGACAAGGGCAGGCTGAGCAAGGAGGAGATTGAGAGGATGGTGCAGGAAGCAGATAGGTACAAAGCAGAAGACGACCTTCAGAGAGAGAAGATCACGGCCAAGAACTCCCTGGAGTCGTACGCCTTTAACATGAAAAACAGCGTGGAAGATGAAAGCATGAAAGGCAAAATCAGTGAAGAGGACAAGAAAAAAGTAATTGAGAAGTGTAACCAGGCCATTTCCTGGCTGGAGAACAACCAGCTGGCCGAAAAGGAGGAGTACGAACATCAGCTGAAGGAACTGGAGAATGTCTGCAAGCCCATCATCACTAAGCTGTACCAGGGAGGGATGCCAGCTGGAGGCTGTGGAGCTCAGGCACCATCTGGTTCAGATGCCCAGGGACCGACTATTGAAGAAGTGGATTAATGAAATAAGATCAAATTAACTTCACAGCTGAAGCATTCTTTTGGTCTTTCTAAGCACTTTCTGGTTTGGCATCTTTTTTAGTAAATTTGCAACATGTTAAAACTCTTGTTAATTTGCACATGAGAGGTCGGTCTCTTGTAACTGTAGTAATTAACTTTTAAACAAATGTAAATATTGGTTTGAATGCAATTTAGAAGTTTATTTTTTTTACTCTGGATAATTGAAGACAGGCCATATAATGACCCAATGCAGATACTGACCACCATTCACCAGCAGAGGTCAGGATTTGTCTGAATTGGGAAAAAGTTGTCATCTTGGAGTCAACAATAAAATGCAGACTGTTGAAGTGTCAATACCTGTGTTTTTTTATTATCATAGGCATACCATCTAAGAAGAAAGGTGGCCCAAACTGTAGTCCTGGGCAAACCTATTTTATTTTATTTTAACTACCATGTGTAATAATGATCACATTCTTGGGTTTATAGACCACCATGCTCTCCTCAGTCTGTTCTAGCATGTGATTTTCGCCAACACACTCTGTGTGTAAATGAGAAAGATGTGAGGTCATCTTCACCAGCTTTAGCCAAACATTGTGTAAGTCCACTGACACTAATCAGTTGGTTTCTTCCTGCAGAATGCACATGCACAAGAGGGACATTTATTAATAGCTTTATTACCAAATCGCTGAAGACATACTGCTACTGAACGTCATATTAAACAGTTACGAAACATTTTTTTTTATTCTGTCTGCATTTTGAGCTGACTGGGCAGGTGTCAGATAGTGAGGGAGAAGAACAGAAATCAGGTTTAAGAGTGGACTTTTTATTTAAAAACAAGAACAATGCTAGCAAAGTTAGAGCTTAGTTTCCTTGAATAAGTATACATGTTGGGGCTTTTTAAATTCTTTTCCATCATATCTTAACTGTAAATTACTGTAACTCTATGGGATGATTTGTTTTTGAGTGCACAGTAACGATGATCCAGTTGTTGCTCATGTACAATAAGTGACCCTTCAAGAATCAGGTGTATAAAGGACCCCTAGGGACTTCTACGGTGTCTGTCTGATATGTAGAGGCTGCGACAAGAAGCTCTTGGTTCTATGCAAGTATGTGAAGTATGAACTGTAAAGTATATCCTCTCTGTCCTCTCTTCATTTCCCCCCTTAAGAAATGTCTCCCTGTGTCTAAAGTTGTTTTAACACGAGTGGCCTTCTCTTCCCGGAATGCCAAGCCTGAAATAAAATCCCAGAAAAACATGTCAGTGAAAACAAAACTCAAGTCACGGGCACAGAACAATAAACGTGGCTAGCACCTCCTATCGGCTTGTGAACTGGAGTAAAGTGTATTCATCCATGCATGCATTTATGACATGGACAAATGATCCATCCTGAACAGGTGGTCCTTCTGTATCTAACAACACATGCATACATAAGCTTTGGCCTCTAATTATTATTAGAAAATTAGTTAGGATGTATATATACATGGTGTAATTGTATACGCATAACCAAACACAAAATGTTCCCTCTGGGCTGCGGATCGCATCAAGTGTTATCTTAACAACGTCATGCAAAGTGGAGCACAGGTGTATATCCATCCTCTGCACATCAGCATAAACAATCTTAGTTTAGCTTTTATGCGACATGTCCCAACAAAACACTGTAGCTGAAAACATAAAATTATGTTAAATAATCACAAAACCTTATTTATGTGTATATTCAGCTTAAACATTTAGCATCCAGGAACTATGACTAGGAAATAAATGTAACTATAAAACAATTTTCACAGACTCTGTGAATGGACCATTCACATATTAAGCTGATTATTTAAATATGTAAAGAAATATTCAGGATATGCTTCCTGGGGAAAAAAAATTCTTGAACTTTCCATGCACAGATCACTCAAAGAAATTAATAAATATTTTTAAAAAATCAATCATAAATATATTAACTTTGATAATGATCGATTGTGATTTACACCAATCAATAAATAAATAAATAAATAAATAAATAAAATCCCTGCCAATGCTTCATGAACCCCACTAGAGGGGAATGCAAAAGTAAGCACAAATGAGCAGAAATATTATTTGTAGCAAGTTTGCATCGACATGTCTTTTTCACATATCTAATAAAATAGATTTTTTTTTAATTGATGCTGTGAAATAAACCCACATTTTAACATTAACGTTTCAAAATCATCTAAATTAGAGATGCTTTATTCGCCTTTTCCATTCAACAAGCATGGGGGATGCAAACTTCTGCACTCGACTCCACAGATCGCACGGTGCTCCAGTCGCTCGTGGCGCTAATCGTTAATCAAATCAGAAATAAGATCCTTTGTCATTTTATTTTGTGTCAGTGATTGATGTGTTTGTGTTTCCTGTTATTTAATATTCAGTGTGATCACAGTAAACACCCCTCTCCATGTCCTGCAGCTGTTCTTTCATACTGAGCCTCTTTATGACCTCTGTCACACATTGTCTTCCTACTGTTACTCTCTCTCTCTCTCTCTCTCTCTCTCTCTCATCTGTACAAAGCAATTAAAGCAAAATAACCAAATAGAACTCTCAAATCTCTTATGGAGTAACTAATAGAAAGGAATTGCACAGTGCCAGAAGAATGACTTTTTGGTACAGAGTGGTGACGATTCTCTCAGGATGATGATGAGACAATAATTATTGCACTGAGCAAAGTTGATTAATGAACGCACTCTGCTTCAGTGAAAACAACACACTGAGTTGCCGGGCAACAGATACAGGGGGCCTTGTAAGGCCTGATACTCTAGCAAAGCAAGGGGTTGAAAAGCAAGCCTGACTAAAAATAACTCACAAAGCGAGAGAGATACAGAGAGACAGACAGAGAGAGAGAGAAAGAGAGAAAGCAAGAGAGAGCGAGAGAGAGCTATGGATAACGCTTTCTTTGGGATATCCTCCGCCCTCTCCTCTTTTAAGAATACCCAAGGACATCCCTCACTATAATTAACTAGTGTTAGCAACTGTCCCATCAGAAATGCTCTCTTACCGTCTATTCCTAACAGTCCGTTCCCTCCCTCCTCAAACACCTGATCAGCTCACTCACACACGCTTCTAAATCCTCTGGCATTCCACAGTGCCATCTGATCCTCCTCTGTCTTTCAGCGACAGAGGAATTATGAAATGAGCACACTCTTAATGGTGTCTGACCGGTAACGTAATGTCCAGCGACTACTGGATCGTGACTTTTGTCTCTCACGCCAGCGTTCACCTAATAAAGTCTGCCTGTATTGCAGATCGGAGTCATTAGACTGTAAACGATCAGAAATGTCACAAACATGATTGTGTGTTATTTTTAGAGAAGAATACACACTTGATACACACTGTACATTGGCTCACATCCTGGAAGTGTGTATTATTTTTTTTTGACTAGAATTCAAGTAACGTCAGAGAAACAATTATTTCAATTATGTTTGCACGTGATATTTTTTAGCTTTTGGATGCATTTTATAAAATTTAATTTTAGTTTATTTTCTGTATTTTTAGTGTAATTAATTACACCGTATTATATCTGTTACTATGTATAAGCATTATATGTGTGTCTGAAGTTTCTAGTTTCTAGTTTCTACACTTTTCTTGCTTTAATAGGACATTATTAACATGGACAAATGTAATATTTATTCAATTTTTCAACAATTTGGTTATGATGTTACTTGATTATGTAAGGAATAAAATACAACAGGACTTTAGCAAGAATGCTTGCTAATGCTGATAGAAAGAAAGAAAGAAAGAAAGTTATATTTAATGTTGTGGAATTTCTATGAAAATGGTTGTTTACTGTTATCACTTACATTATAGCTGCTATAAACAATCAGTCTACCATCTTGAAGCTAATAAGAAAAAAAAACATCATGTTACCAAAAAAACCACAAAGCATCTGTCCAAAAAATAGGAAATAAACCTCTTCTCAGGGAAGATCTCACTGATTAACAACTATACACTTTTTTGTGTTTCTGTGAGGCATCTGAAATCCCTACGATCCCTATGTGTGGCTACTATAGGAACAATAATGTATAAGACTAAGCACATTAATATAACCCTGTGGTTTGATTTATAGCCAGCTCTATGTTCAGAGCAGTGGTTATAGAAAATTAATCAACTCCTTCTGACCAATCACAACTGAGAATTCAGTACTAGGTATTGTGAATTGTTTTCTCATAAACAAATTTCCGTGTCTGGATGTGTGTTTATATGAAACCAACATAATGTAAGAAGAGATTAAGAGTAAGAGGGGCTCACTCTTAACCTGCACTAAATACTCACACCATCAAAGAAAGTGTTCTCCTATAAATCGCCTGCAACCTGTGATAAAAGAGCTTCATTTTCAGTGCACAGTTCACACTCCTGCCATCTGGCAGAAGGTCCCGGGGCATCCGTTCTACCACCACCATCACCATCACCACCACCAGACTCTGCAACAGTCTTCCCCTTCATCCTAATACTCAACACACTGCACAAATGTTTTATACCTGTTACCATATTTGCTGCTAATTATTGTCCCATGTATTTATTGAATATTTTTGCAGCAGTCTCACACTGTTGTGTATTTGCTCGGAATGTAGTCCTACGTACTGTGCTACAGGTTTTCTATGCGCGCACACACACACACACACACACACACACACACACGTAAAAAGGAAGTCTCACTGGTATGTCATCAACATTAACAGGATTAATTCTCAGTCTCAGTTATTTGTGAGATATTCCTGCATTCACTTGCTTTTTAACTTTCAAATGTACAGACGTTTCCTCAGCCACCTATAATGTCCATAGATTGCTAAGACAAGTAGCACACACTTTGATAAGTACATTTTTATAACTGTGTGAAACTATAATACTTTCATTCATTGTGAGGACTGCATTGAATCCAGAGTCTATCCCAGGAACATTTGGCATGAGTAGGGAATACACCCTGGATGTGATGCCAGCCATGGCAGGGCACTATGTACACAAAGAAAGACGAACACACACACACACACACACACACACATATCCACTCAGAGTTGCCACATCTACAACACTGCCTGATTGGAGGAACCTGAAGGAAGTAGAAGTGAATGAATGAATTCATAAATTCATTCAATTTCAGTAACCAGTCTATCATGGACAGGATTGCATTGAAGCCATGTAACTATCCAAAGAATGCTTGGCATGAGGTGGAAATATACCCTGGATGGTAGTATGCGTGCACACACATACACACACACACGCACACAATTAGAGTTGCCATATCTACAACATACCTTGATTGCAGGAACATGGAGAACCCTTAGGAAGTAGACTTTGCAAAACTCCACACAGACATTAAGATAAAATTGAAACTAGGACCCTGGAGCTGTGAGGTGGCAACACCCTAGAAAACAACATATATGGCTGAATTTTAATATTTCATTTATATAACTAAGGATTATGAAACGTGGCTAATAATAACTTGTATAAAGATATTTTTAGACACAATGCCATAATAAACACATCCATAGCTACACAATACTGTTTATAAATATATTTTAAAACTGATTTTAATTCCTGTATTGGTAATTTCTTTAAATTAAATATATATTAGTGAGGTGGACACTTACTCAAGAAAAATGGATGGTCAAAAGGG
The DNA here is from genome assembly GCF_019097595.1 of Hemibagrus wyckioides. NCBI lineage: Eukaryota > Metazoa > Chordata > Actinopteri > Siluriformes > Bagridae > Hemibagrus > Hemibagrus wyckioides. The sequence goes on along the minus strand of NC_080711.1, from coordinate 6,409,308 downwards.
GGAAATAATTTCAAGATTCACTTTTTAGTAAGGCATCAAGGCTTATAACCAGTGTTCACAAACACTCACCTCATAATGAGTGAAGACCTTCAAGAAAAGCCTCTGTCTAGTTTTTTTTTTTAAAAAAAAACACAGTGGTGGATAACTGTGGTGTGAGAGCAAGGTCACTTGGTGTCTATCTGTGGTCTCGGGGTTCAAAAAAAAAGTGTAAAGGTTCAGGGGTTAAAGGTTAAACAAGGAACAAGAAAAACAAGGAAACAGTCCAAGGAGATTGGTATTTTGCCAGGAAAGTGAGCATGTATTGTAAAAATAGAAGATTTATTGTGCATTTAATGATCAGTTTATTTTTAGAAATTGTGTATGTTGCACAAGTCTGATAGCAGGTGGACCTGGTAGCATTGTAGTAATAAAACGAATGGATTTATAGCTTATTTAGACAGATAAATTCTATTACAAAATGGAGCAATGTTTGCTGCAACTGTTGCAAATTATTTCCAGTAAAATCGCATACTCATGTATGAATTTCATGAATGTTGTATGGTATGGAGGTCATAACACAATTGCCACCCCTGAAATGTAAACACACGCAAAAAAGACAATCGGCCTGAGCTGTTGTCGGCCTGTATCACACGAGATCTATTTATACTGGACTGACACAACTGCTGCTCGATAAATAGTGACATGGGGTCCAGCATAACATATATAACATGTATAACATATAAGCTTACCACAAAGATGTTACAAAATGTACTGTGGAAGTATGGATCTATATAGCCTAGGGTTCGACTAGGAACTATCTTTGATAGGAAAACACTGTCAGAGTGACGGATAGACAAACCGAAGGAAGCTTTCAAGATTCTAGATTTAATTTTTTTTTGCCCCTACAAGAGGGCACACAATAAGTTTGTAAGAAAAGGCAGCCATCAGGAAAGTCTGCTCAGAGATCAGACTGCATGTGTGTGGTATAGGTGTGCGTTACGTAGCCATAAGCTTCTATGGAGTGTGTACAGCGCATTAACATTGATCAGTGTGCGTATGTATGCGAGTTGTGGGTCTGTAAGCTGATCTTGGGGGATATTGAGTTAAATGTCATTCCGCCTCCGTGAGATACACGATGACAGATCAGCCTGTGTTAAGGTCAAAGGTTAAAGTACAGAACAGCAGCTGAACATCTCAAAGAAAGAAAGAAAGAAAGAAAGAAAGAAAGAAAGAGAGAGAGAGAGAGAGAGAGAGAGAGAGAGAGAAAGAAAGAAAGAAAGAGAGAGAGAGAGAGAGAGAGAAAGAAAGAGAGAGAGAGAGAGAGAGAAAGAAAGAGAGAGAGAGAGAGAGAGAGAGAAAGAAAGAGAGAGAGAGAGAGAGAGAGAAAGAAAGAAAGAAAGAAAGAAAGAAAGAAAGAAAGAAAGAAAGAAAGAAAGAAAGAAAGAAAGAAAGAAAGAAAGAAAGAAAGAAAGAAAGAAAGAAAGAAAGGTGATTTCCAATATATATATACACCGTCTTCTCCATTGAGAGTTTCTTACCATGTTCCTCCATTTTGATTCAACACACTGTAGTTGTTTTCTTTGTCATGACACCCAGTCCACCATCTTGCCACTTGGCAGTGTTTACTTAAAGGGTTCTAAGGTATAATAATTCATCATAATTAATATTTAATTAATAGCAAATCAGGATGACCTATAGCATTGAGTTTAGCCTGTGACTTGAGGTATGTGGCTGCAGTGGTCCAGGAGATTTTAAACTGACTTCTTAGTGCACTGTGTGTCTCTCTTTCTCTCTTAACCACTCATTACGCAGGCTTGTCTTTTATGCCGTATTGTTTTTGAATTCCTGATGTAAACTCTTAAGGCGTCTCACTTTCAATCACACACACACACACACACACACACTTTTCCATGCCTAGTCATTTGGGCTGTTAATCCCCTGAACAGAATGTCCTTACTTATTCTCAGACCCATAGCTATCTCTCTTTCTCTCACCCAGGAGTTATAGTTATTACATACTAGCTCCCTGATGGTGAGCCAAGGTGACCCCTTCCTGCCCCTGTAAGACCAATAAGACACTTGAGCCATCACTCACTATGCCTCCTATCCCTCACCACTCAATGCCACAATCCCTGACTCCATGCCTTCCATCCTATACTGACCATGTATGTTCCAAAAACAGACACCATTTTCAGACCCCTGCTTCAAGGCTAACCCCCTCACACACACAAATACACTCGGGCCCACAGTTGCTGCCAAATTACTCCAGCCACCTCTCTTCATCACAGGCACTGCCCCTTCTCCATATACGTGCCACCTCAGCCAATAGGAAGACTTGTGAAAGTGTGCCTCTAGGAAAGTGGCTTTGGGGTGTCTTTATAAAACCGTACGGAGATAAGCAACAATTAGCACTTTCTGTCAGCCCAGGGAGGAGAGGAGGTGAGCGAGAGAGGGGAGAGAGAGAGAGAGAGAACGACTGGGGCTGTTGATTTTGTCCCAATTTCCACACTTTTAGAAAGTGTTGGTGGGTAACACAATTTTTTAAACTCTACTGGAATTAGACCGATTTTTTCCACTTCATGGTGGATTTTTCTGAGCTCTAAGTTGGGATCTGACCTTTGGTTGTTGTATTTTTTTTTTGTGAAGCCTCCCCTTGAGCTGAGAGGATGGAGAACGCACATACTCAGGAGCCAGGTGCATGCCTGACCTTCTTTGGTGTCAACGAGAACACAGGTCTCACACCTGACCAGGTCAAGAGGAACCTGGCCAAGTACGGCTTTAACGGTGAGGGGCACATGAACGTATGGATGGATGGGTGGATGGGTGGATGGATGGATGGGTGGATGGGTGGATGGGTGGCTGGATGGATAGATGGAGGTTTATATGAGGAAAGAGTCATTGAAAAGACCAGAGAAATTGTTTTTTTAGATAGAGACCTCATTGTCTTCTCAGTCTTGTAGGCCAAGCAAACAAAAAAATTTGAATATGGAAAAGAAATAAATTAGAAACTGTATGCTCATAGAAATGATTTGTTATTTGCATTGGTACCTGTGGAGTACACATCTAACCTAACATCTGTTTTCCAAGCTATCATTTATTTTATCCAATCTTTAAGCCTAGAAGTCTGGATGTAAAATTACTTATTTATTTTATTTATTTATTTTATTTTATTTTATTATTTTTTTTGGGGGGGGGGACCTAAGCCTTCTTGATGAATGATAGTAAAAGCAAAGAAAGGGTGAAATATTAAGCAGTGATTAAATAAAATACAGAGCTGGTCCAGTGTCCCACGACTAGGACATCCAGAAAAATCAACTATCTTTACTTAATCATATTAGTTTATATAAATGCTGTATTTCAAATGCTTAACCATAATAATTACCCAAGACAATAATGAATATGACTAATCAATATTTTGCATTATTTCCTTTATCCCCCCTACTGGACTGAACTGACCAATCACAGAGCTGCCTGCTGAGGAAGGTGAATATTTTTTCTCTCTCTTTTAGGTTTTTGTGTGTGTTTACTCTGCTCCTTCTTGCAAAATAATTTTCCAAATTATTAGCTGATATATAGACTAAGGAATAGTAAGAAATAAAACATGACAAGACACACTTATAGGAAAAAAAAATCAATGTGACATAAAGAGAAAGGTCATTACAACCTTGACGTTTATTATTATTTTCCAATAACAGCAAAATGTTTTATTCCTCTTATACCACAATGATTTGCCAATGATGTTTTAAAAAGTTTATTGTTAGAACAATTAATAACTTTTCTCAAAATTAATAAGCTTCAAGATATGAAATAATTAAGAATTAAGAATTAATAAGCTTTTTATATGTATGTTGAGCATCTGCCAGTTCAAATTCCTGTGAATGAGACGTTACTATAGAAATAAATAATTATGTGTATCTAAAAAAATGTGCATTAATTATACCCATGAATATGAATGGCAACCAAATCTACTGTCAGAGCTGCTGTTACAGAAAAATAACTGATACCATCTTGACCAATCAGATTCAAGAAATGTATAGCATTGTGGTATAGCACAAATATAATAAACACACTAAAGAAACATTGTACAAGCCAGAACTTATAAAATTGAAAAGAGCCATCTAACATTTACAAACTTTATTACCTTGAAATTAGATTGTAGCATTAAATGCAGTGTTCAGTAGTTTCAGCATTCCCGAATGCAAATATTGCATGTACACTTTCTCACTTTCTCTCAGGTAAATCAATCTGGGAGCTGGTGGTGGAGCAGTTTGAGGATTTATTGGTCAGGATCCTGTTGCTAGCTGCCTGCATCTCTTTTGTAAGTAAATCCAAATCACCTCCTTTTAAAATATGTTTTTTTATTCAAATGATAAAAAACATTATGAACATAACAATAACGTATTGAGCTGGATGTATCCGAATTGAAAAAGCAAGCTGTAGTCTTCCCCTCATTTTCCCCCCATAAATAGAACACAAACAACATTTACCTATCCTTTACAGGCCATAAAGAAAGGGACTATTGTTGTAAGTGAGGTGCCAAATGTGGGTGTGTAACGCACTTAAAAGGAAGCTGGACTTCATACTGAGACACAGATACCACAGTTAACACTGATGTGAATGGCAGGGACACATTTGTCGCATGCCCAAGCCCTACTGTCTATCAAAAAGTGACCTCTTCACCCTTTAGCCCTGAGCAAGGCATTGTGGGTAAACTGCAAGTTCAGAGGCGTGATGTATGGCAGAAATGTTTGACTTCACAGGGATATAGTTTCACACATGCTACGTACTATTTTAAAACAGATCTGACAATTTTTTAGAAGATTTTAGTGCATGTGAAGATTTCAACATGTCTCTATAGGATTTTATGGCAAATCTATTCAGGTCTGCTAAAGAGAATGGAACATTGGTGTACTGAGATTTTCAGGTTGGCTATAGTGTATGTCACAATGATTATTGGCATAACTACAGTTGCTGACCTTTCTGTTCTGACCCTTTATGATACCCCTTATGACAATTCTGGTATAAATCTATGTATGTTATGTGTTGGTCTGCTAATAACCTACTTTACCTGTTACAAAATGGTCACTAATCAAAGTGATCAGATCATCCTGTCTCACTCTACTACTTCTAATTTGTTTTGAAGTGTCATCATATGGGTGACTATGCAACACTAATTGTCCTCTGTGCCAGAACAGCTGACATTATGGCTTTAAACAACTGGGAAAAAGAGAGAGAGAGAGAGAGAGAGAACAAAGGGAGGGGGTAAAGAAAAAAGGAGATCATTATTTAAAGCCAGGCTGAGGAACAGAACCCCATATACAAAAGGTCAGGTATGGAAGATACGAGGATTACTTGGTAGAGAGACAGAGATAGAAACAAAAAAGAGAGCAAAGGAGAGAAAGAATGTCAGAGAGCTGGTGTTAATGTGTCATAAAGCAAGTGCTGCGTGTGAGAGATTCAGGAGGAAGACACAATGAGCCAAGGCAGCTGTCTGTTTTCACAGAGAAACAGACAGACAAAGAGAGGGTGGAATTAAAGTACTATCCCATGCAGGATATGTTCAGAGAAGATGGACCCATGAAAGATATATGAATAATGATTCTGACAAACTTTAGCATTCTGGACCAAATGTATTCTTACTCCCTGCTTTACTAGGATGGAGAAATAACACCTTACACTGTAACACACACACACACACATAGGTTATTGGTGTTATGATGCTAATCTGAGGAGTTTTTCTCATTGTACCTCAGGTTCTGGCCTGGTTCGAGGAGGGTGAGGAAACTGTAACTGCCTTCGTCGAGCCTTTCGTTATTCTGCTCATCCTTATTGCTAATGCTGTAGTCGGAGTTTGGCAGGTGAGGTCTCTCTCTCACACACACACATACATACACACACACACACACACACATACACGTGCACACAGAAAAAAAAGATGTAAGTAGTTAAAATATAATTTAGCACAAAAAGAAGTTCAAAAGCCTGGAAGAGGAAAAGCATAAGCTGCATGAGGTTACTGCCAATAATCATTGTTCTAGCCAATATGTTGACCATAGTGCTGTTTTGATCATTAATGAAAAGATTAACAATAATAACATACAAAGAAATGCCCTCAAACACACTGCAAAACATCTTATTGATGATATGGGCTGTTTTTCAGCATGACATCCCCAAAATCTGATCCCCAGTATCTGATTTTTGGCCATAGACAGTCTGAATACAATATTTTAGTAATGGCAACCTCAGTCATCATATATATTCAAAACATGGAGTTTGAATTGAAGCAGGAACTCCATAGGTACAATAAGTACAAACCTAAAAATATGAAGGACTAAAATGTTGATGCTATATGAAGATTCATTATCACAGTGGTTCCACAATGGATGTGTCTATACATCTGCAGTGATTAGAAAGGGAATGTGATATCTTTTTTGTGGTGTAACGTTCAAATGTTAATCCCAGTAAATCCTTAAGCTCCTGAAGGCTTGTAATAAAGTAGCCGTATCGACATGGAACAGAAGGCTGGTCAGATTTCAGTAAGGCCCATATGGACAATGGCTCATATGGAAACTATGCATACCAGGGGAAGAAGAAAGGCTGTAAAGAGAGGGGGTGGAATATAGGAACTGACTTTGCATGAATACTTCCTTCCTCAGGAGCGCAATGCTGAGAGCGCCATTGAGGCTCTGAAGGAGTATGAACCAGAGATGGGCAAGGTGTACCGAGCTGACAGGAAGAGTGTGCAGAGGATCAAGGCCAGGGAGATCGTCCCTGGAGACATTGTAGAAGTGTCAGGTACACATACACACACACACAAACACACGTGCAAACACATCACTTGCTTCAGTGAATAAAAACTAAAATTAAAATTAAAACACAGACACAGATAACTAATATGGCCACAGAGGATACTCGTGTCCTTGAGAGAGTTAAACTATTCTTTTATGGTAATCAGAATAAGTGTGTGCGTACATGTGTGTAAACAGGAATACAAAGAAAGAACGAGAGAGGGGGAGAATAAAGGGATCCAAGAAGGTTAAGAGATCTCATCAAGAGCACAGTCAAAGAAAAGCTGGTGTATAAATATGGCCCAGCACCTGTCTTCCACTTGCCCCAATCTCAATCCCCCCTCTCTCTCTCCCTTTATCCCTCTCTCCTTCTCTTTCATTCTCCCACCTGTTCACTCCTTTCTCTCTGCGGTCAGCTGGTTTATGGCTTTTTGCAGACTCACTCCATATATACTGATCAGGCTCAGTCTTTTCCAGTAAATTCCCAATAAATGAACTTATTTTATATATCTATTTCTGTGTAACTATGTCATTAATAAATAATAGACATTTTATGGGATTACATTTATCGTGACCCTCCAACCAGTTTCAGCTAAATATCTAGCTAAAACCTACTCATTGAAGCCATATTATTATTATTATTATTATTATTATTATTATTATTTAGAAGTAGTAGAAGTAGCAGTACTAATATAGTAGTAGTAAAGTGTGTGCATGTATTTCTCTTTCCTGCAGTTGGTGATAAAGTCCCTGCTGATATCAGAATCACTTCTATCAAATCCACAACTCTGCGTGTTGACCAGTCCATCCTTACTGGTACAGGCTTCTAGACATATAACATTAAAGACATTAAGCATCATAAATGCTGGCAATCTGTCATTCCGTCAGACATTTATACATACAGTGAAGTCAAATATTAATATTAACCACCAATAAACACTCCAAACTGTCTCTTCTAGGTGAGTCTGTGAGTGTGATTAAGCACACAGAGTCTGTGCCTGACCCCAGAGCCGTCAATCAGGACAAGAAGAACATGCTCTTCTCTGTGAGTCTCTCTTTCATTTTAGACTCTGCTATATAACATCACCTTTTATCCATTTCTCTTTCAGAGTATGTAACTACACATCTGTTTATCAGCTTTCACCATCGATGCACACTTCTTCATTTCTATAACCTATCATCTGCATAAATTCCCATTAACTCACCCATTTCTGTCTAAACTGTACAGGGCACCAACATTGCTGCAGGAAAAGCCATCGGCGTAGCCGTAGCCACCGGCGTCTCCACTGAGATTGGAAAGATCCGTGACCAGATGGCAGCCACTGAGCAGGAGAAGACACCACTGCAGCAGAAGTTGGACGAATTCGGAGAGCAGCTCTCTAAAGTTATCTCGCTCATCTGTGTGGCTGTTTGGCTCATCAACATCGGCCACTTCAACGACCCCGTGCATGGCGGCTCCTGGATCCGTGGCGCCATTTACTATTTTAAAATCGCTGTGGCCCTGGCTGTGGCTGCCATCCCTGAGGGTGAGAGACTAAAGACTACTGTACCTGTATAATTCTTCATTCTGATTGGTGAAACAGTTGCAGTACAACAGAACCACAGGTTTATATTAACGCATAATTGTAGTAACAGCTAATTCACAGGGAGTTGTATGGTAGATGCTTCACATAACCTAAGCCGAATTATTATAGCTATTTAACATTTATGGAAGGAGTCAAAGCATCAGTGCTTTGTAACAGTACATTTTCCACCACAGGAAAGTCTTCAGGACATTTTGCTCTTATAGATTTCTCAGTAACAAACTATTATTAACTGCTATAACAGATAACAGCAACAAAACTGTTTCCTACTTGTTCCACAACATTACATTTACTATAATTTAAAAGGAATAAACCACATTGAGATTGCTGTTATGGGAAAAGAATCAACTTCAGGGAGGGAACAGTAGATCTGCTTCACATTCCTTATCACACTTTATTAATACACACCTGACCTGCTTGGGTGCTGGTAGGTCTTCCTGCTGTGATCACTACATGCTTGGCTCTGGGCACAAGGCGTATGGCCAAGAAGAATGCTATTGTGCGCTCTCTACCCTCTGTGGAGACTCTTGGCTGCACCTCAGTCATCTGCTCTGACAAGACCGGCACTCTAACCACCAACCAGATGTGCGTGACCAAGGTGGGTAAAAGATATGAATACATACTCAATTACAAAAACACACACACATACACAAGGTGAAGTTTGGTAAGGTAAGGTTTAGTTAAGTTAATTACATTTGGTTAGATTTGTGTAGGTCATGCTTCATTAGAAAAAAATTGTCAAAGATCAGTTGGACTGTTAATAACTCTAGCTGTCTGAAGAGTATTTTTTTTAGACATTCCTGAAATAGAGATGCTGTGTTGTAAGCTTTTATTTCAAGGTCCATGGTTCTATGAACCTTCAGACAAAAGATAAATATGAACAAACCAACAAGCCCTGAAGGCAGGTTATGCAGGTTAAATTTGGTTTACCTCTTATTTGTTTAACAGTATACTTCTGAAGGAACAAATCTATTACAATGACCAAACATTAGTCCATTGCAAGATGGTTTGATTGATACAATGCACATGTCATAGGGAGGCCTATAATTCTGGAGGTGTCATCTGTACTCCTTGTAGGTTAGTTGCTGCTGGTGTTTGGTAGCTTGGGAATTAACAGGTTTCTGTTGTACTGTATGCTTATTAAAACTGGTGTCACTTTCCGATAAATTAAATAGGGTTCAGAGCAGAAAAAATTAGACAAGGGACAGTTCTTTTGTTTTTGCAGATCACTGAGAAAGATGGGTCATCTTTCAAATTTGTTATATAATATAATGCCAACAAACTGTCTGTTTAGATGTTCGTCATTGAGAAGGTGGAAGGGGACAATGTGACACTTGATCAATATGATATCTCTGGCTCAAAATACACTCCTGAAGGAGAAGTGTAAGTAAACAACAAATTACTGGGCAGCTATAAACAAAACAAAAACTAAACACATACTGAATATGGAAACTCTCATTTTCTGCAGAACTAAAGGTGGTCTACCAGTGAAATGTGGACAGTATGATGGGCTGGTTGAGTTGGCTACCATCTGTGCCCTGTGTAACGACTCCTCTCTGGATTATAATGAGGTCAGCACTTTCTCAAACACACACTCGGTCAACATTTTTGGTCTGTATACAGCTCCAACCGTTTCTATTATAAAATGTATTTTGTCTGATAGTCTAAGGGAATCTATGAGAAGGTGGGTGAAGCCACTGAGACTGCACTCTGCTGCCTGGTGGAAAAGATGAACGTGTTCAACACAGAGGTCCGTAGCCTGTCCAAGGTGGAAAGAGCCAATGCCTGTTGCACAGTAAGTATGATTACAGTACTGTTTTATTATATTATCCCACCTCTTCATGGCTTAGAAAAGTGACAAATAATCCACTAAGCCTCAATTCTTAAAATTTTTACAGTTCAAAACTATGCATATTGATATAAAACCCTTATAATGGTTATTTGACTGTTCTTCAGAGTTCTAGCTTTCTAAAAGTGTTCTTCTTATGTCCAATTATGTTACCTTCACTAGGTAATTAAGCAGCTGATGAAGAAGGAGTTCACTCTGGAGTTCTCTCGTGACAGGAAGTCCATGTCTGTCTACTGTTCTCCAGCCAAGTCCTCCAAGGCATCTCTTGGCAATAAGATGTTTGTCAAGGTTAGTGCACTGCCCGACAGACATTTACAGCCAAAATATAAAACAGAACCTTACACTTGATGAACTTACTCTTAACAAATCTTTATGTAGGGTGCTCCTGAGGGTGTGATTGACAGATGTGCGTATGTGCGTGTGGGAACCACTCGCCTACCCCTGACTGGGCCAGTGAAAGAAAAGATCATGGCTGTGATTAAGGAATGGGGAACTGGCCGCGACACCCTACGTTGCCTGGCTCTGGCCACTCGGGACTCCCCTCTGAGGAAGGAGGAGATGAATCTGGAGGACTCCACCAAATTTGTTGACTATGAGGTGAATAGATGGATGGATGGATGTTCTAACAAAAATGCAGTAGAACCTGATGAACATCACTGATCAAATATACATTTGTTATGACAAGACATAATAAAACCATGATATTCTGCTAGGCTCTCTTTTTCCATCTACTATAAGCACCCTAAAATAATCATAGTTTGTTCGATGTTCTCTATACAGGCTGTTAAGCTCCAAGCTGCACCAACCTCACCATGCTTTTTTTATGTTCCTCAGACTGATCTCACCTTTGTGGGCTGTGTTGGCATGCTGGATCCCCCTCGCAAAGAGGTCATGGGCTCCATCCAGCTGTGCAAGGCTGCTGGCATCCGGGTTATTATGATCACTGGTGAGAAGCGGCATTCTACATATCGACTTCAAACTCCTTTTTAATCTAATCTCACACTGTCATGTTTCTGCTCCTTTCTTATCCCATTATCAGCCATGTATAAGTACATCTTCTCCCTCTCTCACAGGTGATAACAAGGGTACTGCTGTAGCTATCTGCCGTCGCATCGGCATCTTCGGAGAAGATGAAGACGTCACTGGACGTGCTTTCACAGGTCGTGAGTTTGATGATCTTCCCCTGACACAACAGAGAGAGGCGGTGCGCAAGGCCTGCTGCTATGCCCGTGTTGAACCTTCTCACAAGAGCAAGATTGTGGAATTCCTGCAGAGTTATGATGAGATCACTGCAATGGTGAGATGGCTACAACATTCTTATGGCATCTGCAGCAATAGATTTTTTTATGTTACAATTACAGTATATTAATTAATAGTAATAATAATTAGTAATATTAATTAACCTTCATGCTGCATACATAGAATTTAACCCATTTTAACTGTAATATACTAATAATATATCCTCGTTTAAGATATAGATTTATACTGTATGTAGTCAGTTGATAAAGAAATAAATATTTAAACATGTTCAGCCTTTACAAATAAAATTTCAATGCCCTTAAACAGACTGGTGATGGTGTGAATGATGCCCCTGCCTTGAAGAAGGCAGAAATTGGTATTGCCATGGGCTCTGGCACAGCCGTTGCCAAGTCAGCCTCGGAGATGGTCCTGGCCGATGACAACTTCTCTTCTATCGTATCTGCTGTTGAGGAAGGTAGAGCCATCTACAACAACATGAAGCAGTTCATCCGCTACCTCATCTCCTCCAATGTTGGAGAGGTCGTCTGGTAAGTAATATTATCCCATAATCTCAGTTCTCACTCTGAACGGGTCCTGTGTTACTTTCCTGTGTTCACACGTCCCTCATGACGATATCAAGCAATCTTCACATTCAAGACAAATTTTTACCCTACTGGAACTATTATAAACCTCACATTTCTCTTTCCTTCTCAGTATCTTCCTGACTGCTGCTCTTGGTCTGCCTGAGGCCCTGATCCCAGTTCAGTTGTTGTGGGTCAATCTGGTCACTGATGGTCTTCCTGCTACTGCTCTGGGCTTTAACCCCCCTGACCTGGATATCATGGGAAAGGCTCCTCGTTCTCCCAAAGAACCACTCATTTCTGGCTGGCTCTTCTTCAGATACCTGGCCATTGGAGGTACCTCCATTAATATACAGACAGATAATAATTACAATGTGGAGTTGTCTGTACAAGCGGCTGGCCTTTATTTTTTAATCTCACATAATCTCTCTCTTTTTTACATTATCTTTAATGTCACATTCCACAACCTCCCTGTTGCTAGTGTAGAATCTTAACCACTGAGCCACTGGTTATCTGTCCTTCAGGTTACGTTGGAGCTGCTACTGTGGCTGCTGCTGCATGGTGGTTCATTTACTGTGAGGATGGCCCAATGGTGTCCTTCTACCAGCTAGTGAGTCCCCAAATAACTACCACATAACTTCACTGATTCCTAATCCTTATGTAATCCTGTATTGCACACAAAAGTTGCTTCCTTTGCTCCAACCATGTTCTAAACTCATTAAATGTCATATTAATGACCTATGCAAGCTTACAAAAATTAGCAAATTTTACCTGGCTTTTAAACCAGATGGCTTTGTGTTCCTCAGTCCCACTTCATGCAATGCACCGAAGACAACGAGGACTTCGCCGACATTAGATGTGAGGTGTTTGAGTCTGCTCCCCCGATGACCATGGCTCTGTCTGTTCTGGTCACCATCGAGATGTGCAACGCCCTCAACAGGTCAGACTGAAACAACCTCTTGATGCTTTATTTCTACCACCTTAACAAAACTGCTCAACAATCATTCATTCAATTAAAGAAATCCTGTCATACAAAGTACAAAGCATTATTCAGGTAGAAATCCATGTCAGCACTGACATAGCCAGCCTGGAAATTCTACAGATTATGGTTGAGTGCAATAAGGTAAATATTTTAGAAAAGTTTTCCAAGACATTTGAAATAAGCTAAGTAAGATTTTAAGCACAGTTATGTCTTGTATGTCTTCTTTGTGTGCAAGCGTTTTACTTAAAAGTACCCAAGTACAAGAGTTTTAGTGCTGTTGTTATACCAAAAAATCTGACTTTGACGATATCACATTTTTAATTATAATTTAGTCGCATGCAAATTTCTAGTTTTTAGTGATGTGCCTAAGTCTCAGCTTCCACACTATTAAAAATCACCCTAAAGAACAGTGAGTAAAGATTCTTAGTTCAAAACAGAGAAAATACAAAAGGCAAAGCTATTTGCAATCTGTTTATCCAACTATTCATATTGTAATACATAGGTTTCCCCCTGTCATTCACATTTTAGTGTTTAGATACACTAAAAATATATCAGCAGAGGGTACGCCAGGATTAGGTTTGGAACCTGTGCCTTAATACCTTGGTATCCTGGATAACCTTTTGTGTGTGTGTTTAGTTTGTCAGAGAACCAATCTCTGGTGCGTATGCCTCCCTGGAGCAACCTCTGGCTGGTGGCTGCCATGTCCCTGTCGATGTCCCTGCACTTTATGATCATCTATGTCGATCCTCTCCCTGTGAGTCCCACTGCCAATTCAATTCCACTAAAGACACAATTTGGACACATAAATTTCTAAACTGTTTCTCTCTTGCACTACAGATGATTTTCAAGCTGACTCATCTGACTCTGGATCAGTGGATCGTGGTACTGAAGCTCTCTCTCCCCGTCATCCTCATCGATGAGGTGCTCAAGTACATCTCTCGCACCTACTTGGAACGTAAGTGAATGAAAACACTCCTTATCACTCACTATAAATCAGTAAAACTGATTATACAGAACAGTTATATTATAAAATATTCATAAATGCTCAAGATAGATTCTTCATTCAATCTTATTTCTTTAAATTTATCTTTAAAAGGTTCTGTAACAATTTCCCTAATAACTAAACGCTAATTTACTAGAATTCTCCCTTCCTACCTTTAAAAATGTGTTGACCTGAATAATTTCCCTCCTCCTTTTCCTGAACGTCACCGACTCTTTCACCTCAACTACCTGACGTTTCTTCCTTCCCTCCCTCCTCCTCTAATCACCTCCACGATTTTATTCCAGCCTAATCCTGTTCCCTTCACAATACCTGTAACAAAGCAAGGTATCCCACAATCCTCCCCGTCCTTTTATTAAGCTTAAGATCTGTCTTTGTGTTCCTGTGTGCCAAAAAAAGACTGCTATGTGAGTATGTATTTTAGCGTTTTACCGATGCATTTTTATCACGGTTGCGCATGAAATATTCAACATAGTGGTGTGACTTGATGTTGCACTGTCCTAATGTAGTCTGGCTGATGTGAACCTTGGAAATGGCAATTCATATTCAGCATACAAAAGGATATGAAAGTGTGTTTGAGTGAATATATGACTGGCGAAGTCTCCTAAGATTAGATGTAGTGTTTGATTATTTCCATTTGCATGAAGCACTTACATGAACATGGCTGATTAAAGTAATGGTAATGAACCAAACCTTGTGCACAAGTGGTGTCTTATTTGCGTGCCTTCTGCCTCTCCAGAGAAAGAAGAGAACCTGGTGGCTAAGAAATGGGACTAAGTGAAGATAAAATGAGAAAGAACTGGCTTAAAAGAATGAGCACAATTTCCCATCAGGAAATGAACAACAAACATTCAAGCAACTAACAGTAAACAAGTCAACATACCTGAAAATACAAAAAAAAAGGGAAGAAAGTAAATGTATAAAACACACAATGTTCTGTGAATATGAATGTGATCTAAGTTTATGTATTTAAATATATTAACATTATAACCACTATAACTAATATTTTAAGGATTCTATTCCTAAAAAATAAAAAATATATTTCTTAATAAAGATATATATTTAAAAACATTTTTTTGCTTCTGTTCTGTATGTTAAACCGGTTCAATTCTAATACTAGGAGATTAAGAAAAATGCTAATGTTTAAGAAACTCCTATAGTGTTCATACACTATATTGCCAAAAGTATTCGCTCACCTGCCTTGACTCGCATATGAACTTAAGTGACATCCCATTCCTAATCCATAGGGTTCAATATGACGTCGGTCCACCCTTTGCAGCTATAACAGCTTCAACTCTTCTGGGAAGGCTGTCCACAAGGTTTAGGAGTGTGTTTATGGAATTTTTGACCATTCTTCCAGAAGCGCATTTGTGAGGTCACACACTGATGTTGGACGAGAAGGCCTGGCTCTCAGTCTCCGCTCTAATTCATCCCAAAGGTGTTCTATCGGGTTGAGGTCAGGACTCTGTGCAGGCCAGTCAAGTTCATCCACACCAGACTCTGTCATCCATGTCTTTATGGACCTTGCTTTGTGCACTGGTGCACAGTCATGTTGGAAGAGGAAGGGGCCAGCTCCAAACTGTTCCCACAAAGTTGGGAGCATGGAATTGTCCAAAATGTCTTGGTATGCTGAAGCATTCAGAGTTCCTTTCACTGGAACTAAGGGGCCAAGCCCAGCTCCTGAAAAACAACCCCACACCATAATCCCCCCTCCACCAAACTTTACACTTGGCACAATGCAGTCAGACAAGTACCGTTCTCCTGGCAACCGCCAAACCCAGACTCGTCCATCAGATTGCCAGATGGAGAAGCGCGATTCGTCACTCCAGAGAACGCGTCTCCACTGCTCTAGAGTCCAGTGGCGGCGTGCTTTACACCACTGCATCCGACGCTTTGCATTGCACTTGGTGATGTATGGCTTGGATGCAGCTGCTCGGCCATGGAAACCCATTCCATGAAGCTCTCTGCGCACTGTTCTTGAGCTAATCTGAAGGCCACATGAAGTTTGGAGGTCTGTAGCGATTGACTCTGCAGAAAGTTGGCGACCTCTTCACACTATGCGCCTCAGCATCCGCTGACCCCGCTCCGTCAGTTTACGTGGCCTACCACTTCGTGGCTGAGTTGCTGTCGTTCCCAAACACTTCCACGTTCTTATAATACAGCTGACAGTTGACTGTGGAATATTTAGGAGCGAGGAAATTTCACGACTGGATTTGTTGCACAGGTGGCATCCTATCACAGTTCCACGCTGGAATTCACTGAGCTCCTGAGAGCGACCCATTCTTTCACAAATGTTTGTAAAAACAGTCTGCATGCCTAGGTGCTTGATTTTATACACCTGTGGCCATGGAAGTGATTGGAACACCTGAATCTGATTATTTGGATGGGTGAGCAAATACTTTTGGCAATATAGTGTATCTGCATAAATTTTGTAAATGTAAATATAATGCAGGGGTGCCCTGGAAATAGGCCCTTTCCAATAGCCTTATCCAAAGTGACTTGCATTTATCTCATTTATACAACTAAGCAGTTGAGGGTTAAGAGCCTTGCCCAAAAGGCCCAATAGATCTGGAATGTGAATTTATGACCATAGAATCAGTAATCCCATATCTTGACCAATGACCCCATAATTTAAGGAAATATTCAGGGGAAATGCTTGGAATATTCCAACTACTGGAGCCAAAAGCAAATACTAAGCAAAAAAAATTATTAGAACATAAAATTCTATATCAGATTTTAAATGAGAAGGAACCGATTGATTATTTTTGACAGAACATCTGTAAACCCTGGCACACAACATGTCTTGGTATAAATGAAGTGTTCTTCTAGAGGTGCACGGACATCTGAAATGAACTGTATATGTCCAGCATATTCTCACTTACATATAGTGTATAAAGATGACACAAGGGTGAAAGATAAATGCAGACCAAATCCACCACTCTTCTTTTGGGCATAAGGGGGTTTTTAATAAAACATGTCCAAGTAGAACACAAAACCAAACAGAAAATACTCGCTGTGAAATGCCAAATGTTAATTTACAGTGGTATGATGTATGAAGCCAATCATGGCAAACAACATGATAAATATTATCATGGTACTGAACTCATGCATTTACAAGACTAGTGTCTTGGCCCCAGATTAAGCCTAGTGTTAATTTACTTTACATGGAGTCATAAGATAATATCAGGTCACAGTCTAGGAAAGTTCATATATAAAGATATTATTGTTCCCTGCAATAAAACACGCCTGAGGAGGTCATTTGTGTCTAACTTTGGGCAGGTTTACACGGTGAAATGCCCATGTTAACCGTTATTATAAATGTACAACAATAAGTTGTATCAGATTTATACTTTCCCTACAGCACACTGCTGTAACAATAACCGCTTAGGAAAATTTCATTATTGCTTATTTTTTGCAGCATCGAATGGTATCAAATAGTGTGCCACTTTTAGAAAGATTTTTCAGTTTCTGATCATTTAGCTGGTGACAGATATGAAAATGAGGAATGTATATAATCTATGTAAGAGTACGCATGTGAAAGGTTTAGTAAAAGGATACTGGCCAAGTGATACTCACCCTCCATTTTAATGTACAGTTACTATAATCGAGTTGATGTCTGGTTAGTTGACACAGTGTCAAAGACTTGTTAAGTTCATCATCCGTTAGGTCTAACTTGCTGAGATTCAGCCGTATATTGTAAAATGCTTCAGTTAGTAAGCCGTGTAAGAGAACAATGTCCACTGAAACGGTAAAATAAGCTGGTCTCCTAAATTTACCACAGTTAATAATAATTGGTAGTTTGCTAGACTCTGAGCATGATCTGGGTTCATTTCTGTGGACATAACATAAAGAGATCCTTTTCACTTTGGTCCAGAGAAAGGGTGATAATGTCCTACTGGCTCAGGTGGCACTGCTGACTTGCTCACTTTCTTCTTCAAGTGGTTCTCCAAGGATGCGCCTGACTTGGTCCAGAGATTCTGCCTGACGAATCTGCTCCATCCTCACCTGAAAAAAGATTTCAGCAGCTGACATGCTTGGGTGGAAAACTGCTAAATGATTTAGGCAGAATATCCATTGAATATATAGTCCATGGAGCGCGCTCAGCTACCTTGATCTCTCGCAAACAGAAGGGCAGGTTACAGGGTGCATTTTGATATTGCGTTTCATTAGCTTCTTAGCTTGATGTAATTCACGGGCTAGTTAGCATCAGCTAGACACATTCTTAAGAACTTTCATGTTTGTTTTTAATCACCCAGAAATCTACCTAAGCTGAAAAGGCTTATAAACCATAAACTATTAATTGCTAGTGTTGGCAAAGAAAAATGGAATAGAAGAAGATTTAGGAGGTTTTTCATTGGTCAGCTTTAAATGTTGTTGTTGTTCTTTTGGCTGCTCCCTGTTTGGGGTCGCCACAGTGGATCATTTCGTCCACACGTTTTGTTTTGGCACAAGTTTTACTCCGAATGCCCTTACTGACGCAACCTGCCTTGGGACTGGCACTGAGCGTTAACTCTTCAGTGGCTGGGTTAGCTCCCTGCCCAGGATTCGAACCCGGGCCACGGCAATGAGACCACAGGATTCTGCTGCTGGTCAGCTTCATATAAAAGCACTGATATTAAAAAAGAACCTGTGTATGAATACCTGGCCAAATGAGCAGATATTAGGTTACCTGTAGTGACTGCGAAAGCTGCACAAAGTCTCTCTGTACAGCCTGGCTGGTGTCCAACTGACTGCGCAGACTGATCACCTGACTGCGCAGCTCTAAACATTGATCCTGTATCACCGCCTGAGGGAAAGAAAAGAGAAACACAATTTGCAAGTGTCAAATCGTGAGGCTTTGTTGAGCACAAGAAGTGCTTTATTTACTGTAATACATTGATCCATAGTTTGAATCACATACTGAACTTATATTTTTTTTATTCAACACTTATTAAATAAAAACAAATCTTGGATTAAATAAAACAATCTAAAAGTTGTTAAAAAGCATTTGGGGGAAAAATAATTCAATATTAAATATACTGATGCAATTTTCTATATACAGCAGTTTTCCAAATCTGGATTTCTAAATATTTAGGTTAATATTTTTTTATAATATTGTTCTTTTAAACTTTTAAGCTGTGATTTCAACCTTTTGAATTTGTTTTAATGCTCGGGGAGAGTAGGTGAGTGGAGAAGGTGGTGGAATTAGCTCCACATGCAAATACACACAAATGCCAGCTCCAAATACCTTGTCATGGCTCTGGGTCTTGATGTCCCTCTGGAGATGAGATAGGGCCACCCGGAGGCCTTGCAGCTCAGTGCGACATTCCTGCAGCTCACCCTCCAACTACAAAATCACAGAAACCCACATACATGAACATATGATGGACATATAAACGTCTTCATCTCCTTGTTCTTATTTTAATACACTGGAATACAGAGACACTTTCAGAACAAATTAAAATGTGTACACATCACAAGTTCAACAGCTTTTGTTACTGCAAGATGTATCACATGATCATCTGAAGTAGTAAAATTTGCATGTCCTTTCCTGTTTGTGCATCTTATGAAGCTCTATTATGGTGTAATACACTCGCAAAACACACACCTTTTCTTTATTGCTTTGGATGCGGTCGGTCTCTGTTTTAAGGCTGGAGAGCTGGACTGAGGATTACAAACACACACACATACACATCATATATAAACATGATGTTCTTTGTTAAACAGCCACTCAGTAGGTATATATACGACAAAATCGTAAAGATTTATTCAACTTACCCTCCAGGACCTCTGAAGGAGCAGAGAAAGAGCAATAAGTTATTATAAGCAGCAGTTAAACATACAGAAGAAAACAAAAAGCACTCATTGTGTAGAACAGATCAGAAACCATTAAAAGTACCAACCACTCTCTTCTGTACGCATCTCCAGCTGCTCCCTCAAGTTCACAATTTCAATACGCAGCCTCTCTTCTGTGTGTGCTCCCTACACAGACAAAAGCCAAGTAAATTTATCTTAGACACACACACACACACACACACACACACGAACAGACACAACAGAGGCGTGTTACCTGTAGAGTAAATAATTCTGGTTGTTCATCCCCAGCTATGCTTTCTTCCATCTCTCCCCCTTTCAACCTGGACAGCTCACTACATACTCTCCTCTGAGACAGAGACAGTTCCTTCTGCACACAAGAGGGGCAGTTTCACCAAACAATACCCCCAAGCATATATGCATAATTGTACAAACATGCAAGACTACCAATATAGGAGAATCTTCCAAATGACTACAAGTAGATGCACATCTTTCCTCACTAACTGACCCAAAAGGAACATTTTGCTCAATGCATCATCCATCCATACTCACCAATCTGCTCTGTACAGTGCTCTGTGATTGGCTGAAAGATTTCTGCAGTTCTTGGAGGAGAGTCTCAGAGGTCTGCACCTGGGACTGCAGCACTGCCACCTGTGTCACACACACACACATAATTCATAAGGTATAACTACTCCTCCATTATCTTGAGCAGAACCTTGAACTTGACCAAAGCTGAGGTCTAATATCAGATTTTTTTTTTGCATCGTCCACAATACCCACAATAGATATTTAAATTAATAATAGATAATAAACCTATATATTCACAGATCAGGCATAAAATTATGATCACCTGCCTAATATTGTGTTGGTCCGTGCTATGGTATCTGGCACCAAGATAGCAGCAGATTCTTTAAGTTTCAACTTACAGGATTTAAAGGATACTTTTGATAAATACTGACCACTGCAGACCAGGAACACCCCATAAGAGCTGCAGTTTTGGAGATGCTCTGATCCAGTCTTCTAGCCATCACAGATTGACCCTTGCCAAACTTACACAATCAATCCTTACGCTTGCCCATTTTTTCTGCTTCTAACACATTAACTTTGAGGACAAAATGTTCACTTGCTGCCTAATATATCCCACTCACTAACAGGTGCCATGATGAGGAGATCATCAGTCTTATTCACTTCACCCGTCAGTGGTCATAATGTTATGTCTGTTTAGTGTATAATAACCATTTTATATATATATATACACACACAATATCTCACAAAAGTGAGTACACCCCTCACATATTTGTAAATATTTTATTACATCTTTTCATGTGACAACACTGAAGAAATGACACTCTGCTACAATGTAAAGTAGTGAGTGTACAGCTTGTATAACAGTGTAAATTTGCTGTCCCCTCAAAATAACAACACACAGTCTAAACCGTTGGCAACAAAAGTGAGTACACCCCTAAGTGGAAATGTCCAAATTGGGCCCAAAGTGTCAATATTTTGTGTGGCCACCAGAGTGTCAATATCTTCAGTGTTGTCACATGAAAAGATATAATAAAATATTTACAAAAATGTGAGGGGTAAATATATATATATACACATACACACACACACACATATATACATATATATATATATATATATACACATACACACTATATTGCCAAAAGTATTCGCTCACCCATCCAAATAATCAGAATCAGGTGTTCCAATCACTTCCATGGCCACAGGTGTATAAAATCAAGCACCTAGGCATGCAGACTGTTTTTACAAACATTTGTGAAAGAATGGGTCGCTCTCAGGAGCTCAGTGAATTCCAGCGTGGAACTGTGATAGGATGCCACCTGTGCAACAAATCCAGTCGTGAAATTTCCTCGCTCCTAAATATTCCACAGTCAACTGTCAGCTGTATTATAAGAACGTGGAAGTGTTTGGGAACGACAGCAACTCAGCCACGAAGTGGTAGGCCACGTAAACTGACGGAGCGGGGTCAGCGGATGCTGAGGCGCATAGTGCGAAGAGGTCGCCAACTTTCTGCAGAGTCAATCGCTACAGACCTCCAAACTTCATGTGGCCTTCAGATTAGCTCAAGAACAGTGCGCAGAGAGCTTCATGGAATGGGTTTCCATGGCCGAGCAGCTGCATCCAAGCCATACATCACCAAGTGCAATGCAAAGCGTCGGATGCAGTGGTGTAAAGCACGCTGCCACTGGACTCTAGAGCAGTGGAGACGCGTTCTCTGGAGTGACGAATCGCGCTTCTCCATCTGGCAGTCTGATGGACGAGTCTGGGTTTGGCGGTTGCCAGGAGAACGGTACTTGTCTGACTGCATTGTGCCAAGTGTAAAGTTTGGTGGAGGGGGGATTATGGTGTGGGGTTGTTTTTCAGGAGCTGGGCTTGGCCCCTTAGTTCCAGTGAAAGGAACTCTGAATGCTTCAGCATACCAAGACATTTTGGACAATTCCATGCTCCCAACTTTGTGGGAACAGTTTGGAGCTGGCCCCTTCCTCTTCCAACATGACTGTGCACCAGTGCACAAAGCAAGGTCCATAAAGACATGGATGACAGAGTCTGGTGTGGATGAACTTGACTGCCCTGCAGAGAGTCCTGACCTCAACCCGATAGAACACCTTTGGGATGAATTAGAGCGGAGACTGAGAGCCAGGCCTTCTCGTCCAACATCAGTGTGTGACCTCACAAATGTGCTTCTGTAAGAATGGTCAAAAATTCCCATAAACACACTCCTAAACCTTGTGGACAGCCTTCCCAGAAGAGTGGAAGCTGTTATAGCTGCAAAGGGTGGACCGACGTCATATTGAACCCTATGGATTAGGAATGGGATGTCACTTAAGTTCATATGTGAGTCAAGGCAGGTGAGCGAATACTTTTGGCAATATAATGTATATATATATATATATATATATATATATATATATATATATATATATATATAAATAAAACAACGTTTGGGGCCTCCTGGTGGTCCAGCGGCAGGCTCCCTCAATCTCATTGCTACGGGCCGGGTTCAATTCCTAAGCAGGAAGCTAACCCAGCCACTGAAGAGTTAACTCTCAGTGCCAGGCCCAAGCCCAGATAAAATAGGAGGGTTGCGTCAGGAAGGGCATCCGGTATAAACCCTGTGCCAAATCGAAACATGCGGACCAAATAACCTGCTGTGGCAACCTCGAACAGGGAGTAGCCAAAAGAACAACAACATATATAACAACATATTCTCTCAACAGTCATAAAAGAGTCAAGTTTCTCTACCTGTTTCTGGGTTTCTGTCGTCTGAATGTCCAGCTCTTTCTCAAGTTGTGCCTTCTGCTCTCTCAAGTGGGTTAATTCCTCCTGAAGTTCTGACACCTGTTAATCACAATAACACAATGAACCACATCTGCACAGTGACCAGATATTAAAAAGGTGAGCACAAGATTGATGTTATTAATAACAACAAATCTACCAAAGCTCATGGATGTACCACTGCAACACAAAGCTGCACAGCTATAAGTGTTGATCAAAGACTGAAGACTATATTTGGACTTAACAAACAACCTCAATCTAGAAAAGAAAAACCCAGCACTTCCCTGTATTAGCTGCTGAGCAGGCCGGCACTTGTGAAATTCAACCACAGCATCGCTGATCCCGTATCAGACTAATGATTTCCTTCAGATCAAGTTTGACATTAAAACAGAAACACTATTTTCTAAAACAGCATACACTGAAGTGTTCTTATCCTCTTACTCCACAGCTATTTGCAATGATTAAACTGTATGTATTAGCTACTTTCTAATCAATTCATAGTTGCATTTAATGTTGCAGAACATCCACAAAACAATTTAGTTCCTGTTACTGTTTACAATACAAACAGCTTCTCTTTACACTACAACCGGCTTCTCTTTTTTCAACAGGGCAAAAAAGGTCATGGTATTTTAAAGTCTGATTGTTTCCGATCTCAAAACTAGCATCAGAAATTTAGTTAAATCTCTCACCCACTTTTAAGCCCATGCACTTTATCAGAATCAACAGCTGTTTATATATGTCGACTTTGATTAATATACAAAACCTGCTACATATACGGCTGTACTGGAAAATGCTTCAAAGTATTTGAAAGAATTCTTCACTACAAAAACCAAACAAAAAAGCCAGTGTACTGACTTGTGCCTGGAGTCCATCCCAGTCTGCGTGTGTGACCAGACGGTGTCCTGGTGGGGGTAGGTAGATAGCTTCAGGCACAAGGGTTCCTGTCGAAACCAGGGAAGCGGTGTCATCCTGAGGGGGCATGCGCCGGGGCAGGGACGGGGTATCCAGAGAGAAGCAGGACAGAGAGGAGGAGTCACACTGCTGTGTGTAGAATCCTTCCATATGGAGCCCTGTACTCTCTGCATCAGAGGGCTCGGTTAGCAGTTCCTGAGACTCACAGTCTCCTGCAGCACACTCGTTCTTTAGCCTGTCACTAGGTGGAGAGGCGCTCTCAATCCTTCCCTTCTTTATGCTGTCCTACAGTTCAAAAGAAAACAG
This sequence comes from Hemibagrus wyckioides, assembly GCF_019097595.1. NCBI lineage: Eukaryota > Metazoa > Chordata > Actinopteri > Siluriformes > Bagridae > Hemibagrus > Hemibagrus wyckioides. Next base: position 6,384,994 of record NC_080711.1, on the reverse strand, counting down.
ACAGTAAGGTTACGCAAAGTGCTGGAAGGACGAATTGGATAGACAAGTGGTCTTTCAGGGTTTGCATTAAAGACACTAGTGTTTTTCAATCTGCATTATATCTTAATGTATTGGGTATATGTGATAAACACAACATGAACTGCCACAAGCGTGAATGTCTAACAGAAAACTACTTGACATACTTTTCCAAGAATTCCATCTTTCCAAGATTCTTGATTGAAATGTATTTGTAAATAAAATTGCAAATGTGTATAATTCATTATCTTTAGAAATAGACCTAATTTTAAGAAAGTGTGAGTAACCAGATTAACATTTCACTGTACTGCTTTATCATTGGAACAGATATGTAAGTGTTATGGTTCTAATAATAATAATAATAATGGTGATAATAAAACACTAAATAACATTCTAGTAAAGAGGAGTTTGTTCTTTTTTTAAATTACAGCTCTGGGAAATTGCACATACACTGCAGACGCAGACGTTGAAAAATGCTGAAGTATTTCTTTAAAGGGCAAACTTTTTACGTCATGCCCTGCTCAGACAAACAAACAATAAATTCCTACATAAGCTCTCACACACACACACCCTGTTTTCTGGACTGAACCCTGCTCTCCTCCACTGAGCACGCTCTGATTGTAGGGCAGATATTCTGGCTTCATACTGAGAGGCTGTTTCTGAGACAGGAAGAGAAGAAAACAAAAGTCAGAGAGAAGAGAAACACAACTATTTTCAGCTTACATGATCCGGCTGTAGCGAAACCATAAAAATTTGCTTAACGTTCCCTTTCACTTTCTCTTCTGCTCCTTACCTCTCATAGCCTCGTGAAGTGACTGTATCTCCTGGTCACACTGTCTCTGCAGGTCCTGTAGCTCCTCCTGTTTGCTCAGCTCACAGATCTTCGCCACTCCCTGCCAGTGCTCCAACTGCGCTCGGCACTCGAGTAGCTGGAGCTGTACATTCACCTCATCATCAGGCAATGCTGATGAGAAAAACAGAAAGACACAAGCTCAAATACTGACCCTGTACCTTTCTTAAACCTTTTCAAATTCCTGTTGGACACATGGACTTACACACTATCTGGCCAGCTTTCAAGCAGACATGTTTTAGGTGCTAGGTCACTACCTACTGATTAAGAGTATTGCAAATCAGATTAGGGTCAAGCTGTCTCTGCCTTATATATCTTTTATATACAATAACTAAACAGTAACATAATAGGATTAAAGGTCTGGTTGATTTAATCCAAGCTGGCACTGGAAGAGAAGAATCGTCATAGACACCTGTTGATCACAGAAGCTTAGTAGATGCTATACGACACGTTAAAGCTGGATATATTTTTCACAATGCTCTCCTTCACATTAACGTTCCAGATGTTCCAGCTGTCAAATGTTCCAGCTGTCAAAGGAAATATTTCTGGAATTTCACAGCAATTACAGCTTCAGCCGCTTGTTATGGCGCAAATATCACACAAAAAAGGAGGATACACTCCCGAAAAAAGACGACAGAGTAACTTTGTTTACAACAATAAGCGCCTTGTTTGCTAGCTGGATAACGTCTTAGGTTAGTTTACATACCAACAGACTGGCTGTCCTCTTTGCTCGTCACCTCCATGCTCTAAAACTCCTCAAACACGACACTTCAGCATTGTTAGTATTATCTGCCCACACGCATTTTGATCCTGCTGCGTGTTAATACTGCGAGTTCAGCTGAAAATCCACTAAAAAGAAAAAGAAAACGTCCACAAGTGCACGCAAAATGTGTTCAGGAAACAACTTTCCCCGGTTTAACCCTGCGGAAGTGGCGTCACCATCCTTCCTGCAGGCTAGAGCTCGGCTCGCGAGGAAGATTAGGAGCAAGGAGGGTTTTAAGTCCTTGTAATGTAGTGAGCGGGTTTATTTCTCATCTCAGCTTATTATCTCAGAATATAGACTATGAAAAGGCTGTTCTAGCGCCAGCAGGCTAATCTAATCTGTCCAAATATTAACAGTGCAGGGTCATTCAAACCTTGTGTACAGCGCACGCGCGCGCGCACACACACACGCATTGCTATTTGGGTAATTTCAAAATCCCCCTCAAAACCTTCCTGGTAAAATGATCAGTTTACATACACAAAGATATCATTATTACTCTACTACTATTCACAGTGTTATATAACAATATAACAGTGCAACCCAATGTTTCCACAGAACTATCTAGAAGTTTAGGAACAGGGCGGTCACACTGTGTGGATCTGGCAGCAAGCTTGTTCCTCATTAAACAAGCAGAAGTCTACGCCTGTGGTGCTGCCAACTTGTCTCGTCCTTCTTGTTGCAAAATGGAATGCCTGAAATACCCTTCATATATGCTTCATACAGGAAGGAAGCTATTTAAGAAGTAAAAAATATTCCAGACATTTGACCTTGCTTTGACCTTGACCCTGTTTGTATTGATTCCATCTTCATTTGCTTGTCACAATAATCATTTCATATAAATCCTACAAATATCCAACCACCCATTCTTGAGATATCCTGAACAGACACACTGCCTGTCTAATCCATCTTTTTGCTATTGCTCTATAGCGCAATAGCAAAAAGATGGATTAGATGGCCAGAACATTGGCCTCGACTTCCTAAACATGTAAGTAACAGCTCTGTCTGACAAACAGGAAGGAAGCTATTGAAGAAAGACATATGAACTTGCTGTGACCTTGACCCTGTATGGATTGATTCCAAAAACCTAATCCGTTCATATGTGTGTTACACATCATTTAATACCAATCCAAAATCGAAAATGAATACAAGATTGCTCCGTTGTTTTGATATACAGTTCATTGTAAAAGTGTTTATTTCAAGCCACATATCGTATAATGTTTAGGGAGAACCCTGCTGAATAATCCAGCAGTTATATATATATATATCTTTAAGCAGTTATAGTATGAATGACAATTATTTTAAAGGCAGGACGAAACCTTTGTTGCTGTAATGCTGTAAGGTTATAGTGAAGTACTGTATATTTGGTAGAAAGCCTGTACATACTAATGTATACACAAGATATTGAACAATACATGCCTTGGTTATGTGTAAAATATTATAGTATAGTATAGTATAGTATATATATTTTATATAGTAACCTTCAGCAGCATTATGAGTTGGCATTATAATGAGGAAAACTCCTGATACATTTATTTCTCCTCTACAAAGCAGCGAAATTTGGTGGTGTGTTATTGATTTCCTTCCTATTACATGTTCATTGTTTATGGCATTCATAACTCCAGTAGGTCTACAACCCAAAACCTTAGTCTATATCCTGATCACCAACACTCTGTTGGAGGCACACAGCTCCTTCTGTGGATTCAAATAGATTTTTATAAAATATAATACATACATTTCCCCCTCCAAATGTATTGATACACCAAGGGAACTTTTTTTCCCCCTTTAGACTGAAGATAATTTCAGTTTTTATTTTTTGGTATCTTTATGTAGCACATTTTGCTGGTTTGAGAATTTCAGAAACTAATATATATATACACACTTAAATCTGAGATTGAAATGTACAATCTACAATGGTTACACTTGTTAAAAGTTGTTTCTATTTTATACAACATTGTCATTAGGAAACACTGAAAACATTGTTTACGTAAATATGTTAGAAGGTCAACAGCCAGGTCAATTTTCTTGCTGCTGAGCTGATCGCATGCATATAAAGTACATACACACAAATTTCCAATACAAGTGTTTAATAGTTATTAAACATACAAACACAGAATGCAAATTTCCAATACAACTGATGAATAGTTTTAAAAAAAATTACAGTTTTAATAGTCATAACCTAACTAAAAATGTTATTAAAAATGTATAAATGTAGTACAAAGTATGCTCCTGTATTGCTGATGCATTGGCTCATTCAGTGGCCTGACGCTTCAACTGCCTCTTCTTCAACTCTGTTATCAGATCGTTCTGAGGCACCTTGGGCATCGTGGGATACTGAATAATGACAAAAGGTAACACCAGATCAGTTCCTGATCAGATTGCTCTTCATTTCTTTTTATTTATGGAAACATCCAAGAAGAATTTTATTCCCAGTCAATTTTATTCTCTTCATATCTATACACATTTTGTATAAAATAATATAAATAATGCTGCCTGGACAAAATGTCATTATTCATATGAGATCTAAAAATAAAACCTAATTTAAATGCATAAAACAATACCTTGCTGATGTCCTTAATGGCTCCATCACTGACTTGACGCTTCAACTGCCTCATCTTCTGCTCTGTTATCAGATTCTTCTGAGGCACCTTTATTGACCAATATATTGACCAATGACAAAAGGTAACACCAGATCAGCAAAACACAACGAGAACTCCAATTACATGGAATGTTTTAATTAGGAACATACGAAAAGTTGGAGATATGTCTGACCTTTGGCGGTGTGGTGTCTTTCTTCTTCAGAGGTGTGGTGAGGTTCTTCTCTGATATCATATCCTTTTGAGGCATCTTGAGCATCATGGGATATTAGCCAATGACAAAAGGTAGCACAAAATCAGTAAAACACAAGCATCACTCATAAGGACATAAGGACCCTGGATCACTGCATATTTGGACATTAATGCCTCAGTTTTCAGCAACAGAAAGATAAAACTGGCATTTACCAACAACAGGACTGATATCTTTGACATCATTTTTTAAGGATTCAGAAAATATGACATCATTTTCAATAAGGGAATGCAGTGGGCATCTATTCTAATTTATTCATAATAAAAAAATTTTTTTTTTATTAGAACTCCCTCAGTGCCTACTTTCAACATTTATGTACAGTCAAATTTTATACTATTTTTAGGGAAATGTTTGGGTTAAACTGACCCGTTTTACATTTTTACTAAAAGTGGTTTGCACTTGTTATAAATCATCCGCATTTGCAGCTGGAATTGAGATAAAGGCAATATTTGTAATGTTTTTTTTTTTTTTATTTCTGTAGTGCTTTAAAAAGTCTAATAATATATTGGGTCAGTTTGATCTGATCAGTACCAAAGTGTCCAAAAAGTGAAGATAACAAGGGTCTAATCAAACAATCTTTGTTTATAAACACATAGAAAGAATTCATATAATTTTTATGCCAATAATTGTATTACTTTTATTAAAAGTTCTATGTGTCGTTTTTTTGCCTCATGCTCACCATTAACAGATGCTCATCATCCAGCTTATTATACACTGTTCCTTTCACTTCGCTGGGTGTCTGGCAGTTGAGCTGCGGCTGCATCTTGGTCTGAACTGGCTTTCTGCTCTTAACTTTTGTAGGAAAACACAAAAACATTGATTGTTCACGTGTTTATTTTTTCAGTGTGTGTGAGATCATGCTTGAGTGTGATCACGAGCATCTTTACCTGTTTCAGCCCCTGGTGCAGGAGGGGGCAGAGGAGGAGCTGGTGGTGGTGGAGGTAGGACTCCAAACCCTGGAGTTAGTTCCTGTTCAGACCAAAGACACAGAAAGTTAAGATGAGAAAAAGAAGAAGTAGCAATGTTAAGCTCTGAGAAATTGAAAAGTGAAATTGAGTGAAAGCAAGTTAATACATGCCCACTCAAATCACTTTTCCCAGGTTTATTTAAAATTGATAAAAGAAATACTACAACCTGTTTCAACCAAGATGATATCTAGAATTTCAACTCAAGCAGAAAATGTTTTTGATATTGTTTTTTTTCCTAGACATGCTCAGATATGTGCTAGAGTGAGATAGTGAGACAGAAAGGGAAGAAATAGACAGATTGAGAGAGAGAGAGAGAGAGAGAGAGAGAGAGAGAGAGAAATGCTATCTAGAATTTCAACACAAGACGAAAATGGTTCTATTTTATTTTTCTCCTAGATATGCTCCGAAATCTGCTAGAGTGAGATAGAAAGACAGAAAGGGAAAGAAACAGTGAAAGAGACAGAGAAACCGAGAGAGAGAGAAAGAGTTACAAAGAGACAGACAGACAGGAAGCTGACCAGTACATTCTGATACAGCACTCTTGTTGCTTAGCTACACACCACACACACACACACACACACATACACACACACACATATACATATACACATATAACTATACTTTGTTTAGCAGCATCATTATGCTAATTAAGTAGTTGTCCAGTTGTGTTCATCTGCATACAGATCAGATCTTAACTTGGCCACGCCCACCAGCACAATTTGGCACAAATGAGCTCTTATTGTAGAACTTATCTAGCTTCAAACTTGTCCAATTTTTAGACATTATCAGGTGTAATATCTCTCATCCTCTTTCTCTTCTGCTTTCAATTATACATAAAATCATCTATTCATTCATCAGCAGTTGCTTTATCCTGATCGGTGTCACAGTTGCTATGGTAAAAATATCGTCAAACTCCATGTGTTCAGCCGAACTCAGGATCAAATCCAGGAGCTTGGTGCTGTAAAGTGGCAACTCTTCCAACACATTTCTCTCAAGGCAGTCCCTGATTAAACTAAAAGCAGATGCACACAGCCATGGCGTATTTATTTTCTTAAGCACTCCTCATAGATTATCCTATTAAAACACACACACACTACCTTTTTAATTTTCACGACCTGCTGCAAGTACTCGAGTTTTTCCTGCAGCTGTCTCTTTTGTTTTCTAGACAGAGTCGGCTTAGTGCTGCAGAAAAAGAGACACAGACGAGTCTGAAAATGTCAAAGATGTATACATACACCCAACAAGCACACACATACACACACACACACACACACACACACACAGGTTTACTAACTGAAAGAGGAGGAAAGCCATGATGTTGAGAATTACAGAGAGTTGCATCAAGAAGCCACAAGTAATGAGCTGAAATTGCACTGGCAACGAATCAAGCACCAGCATCACTGGTGTCTACAAAAAGAGAACGAACACACAGAATTAGAGTAGATGAGTCAAATCAGTAGAGTGTGTACATTATGCACACTCACCATTCAAATTCATACAGATAGCAAAAATCTAGATAATGTCTTTGGTCTTAAAATAGAATAGACATATGTTTTCATGCTCCAAATATCCACATTGTTAATTGAAATTTATCTCTAATGACCAAGCCAGAAGTGACTGTGGTGAGGAAAAACTCCGAGACAAAATGAGGAACCAGATTTCAAAGGAAACCAAACCCTATCTAGATGACACCGGATAGAGCGATTATAAATAAGTTTCACTCTGTAGCTGTGTACTAAATGGTCAAAAAGTGGTATCACATAACCAGGAATCTTCTAGTTATAACATTAACTCTGTTGTGTTAAAATTTTCATTGATCCCAAGCTGCATGTGTACACATCTAGTCCTAGCCTCTAGTCTCAAGCCCTGCAAGCCATCATAGAAAAAATAAACAATTCCTCTCGGATGTGTATATCTGTATTTGTATCATTTATAGCAGAGTATTTGTTCATTCCAAACATAATGTATTCGTGTTCTGTTAAACACCTATTGCTGATGTCACTCACCAGGTAGAGCAACAGTGTCTCTGCACCATAAATACCCAGTGCCAGCTCCAGCAGGTCCCTGTAGAGGATTCCCAGCGTCAGCATAAAGAGCAGCAGGATGCTGAAGCCCAGCAGGCCCAGGGCATAGCTCAACCGCAAGGCCTTCTTTTTCTCCTTGCAACACTGCCTATATCAGTGATACAAGAGCTCATGTTTTAATCAGGCTTACCCTCCATTACTACTGTCTGTTTTGCACCAGCGTTTACTACTAATGTTCTCGTGAATTAAATATCCCACTATACATTTAAACAGAAAGTAAAACTACACCAAACTTTAGCATTTACATCAATAATGCTGTTCCCTAAACACAGTTTAATTTTATATTCAGTTCATTCCAACCTCAGAAGCACAAGGAGAAATGAAGATCTGTTTTTCTATTTACGTCAATTCTGATTAAATTGCTAACAAACTAGATTAATGAGAATATGCCAATGCATAAAGCTATATTACCAGTCACTGTTCAGCGTATCAGTAACAGCCTCACAGATGAGATCGCAGTCCTTCTGCAGCGTGTTCTGTGTGTTCTGCACGACCTGCTTGATGGTCTTGTGTATGGTGTGACACACCTCTTCGATCTGATTGACACACTGACTAGGCTGTGGAAACAAGCAGAAAAAAAACCCCATTAACCAAGCATAAAAAATATGAATATAAGCCGTCTTCATTCCATTTTGTCTTCCTGCATTGGTCGAATTTTTTTTTTTTACCAGTACACTGGCGCTCAATTTGACTTATTGGACATTTTTAATCAGAATAAACAAATGAATTATTTCAAGTCTGACATAAAATGAGTCAGGACAAGTGTTTTTCACTTTCAGATAACCACCTTCAAATTTTAGATGCTTATAAACAAGTACTTGGGGCATCACAGAGAGCAGAAATGGGTTTGCTATCAACATTTACTTTGAAGATAGACACATTTGTGTAAAAAAACATACACTGAACATTTCTATGTATTTCTATATTTATATATTGCCTAGTAGCCTAGTAAACACAAAGTAAACACAAAGTATAAATACGTAAAGCCCTGAGTGTCTTTCATTTGAGTCATTAACTCCCACTGTCAAGTATAACATGACATCCAAAGCTTTTTTGGTCTCTAAAAAAGTTAAAGACATGTTGTACCTTGTTAGGATTGGGGATGTAGATAGAAGGCATCTCAATGGCACACTTGTTGAGTCCTGGACGTTTGTGCAACTCCTGGACAATCTGCATCATCACTCTCTGTAACGAGCAATCAGATCTGACAAAGTGTGAATACATTATAATAAAGAGTACCAAGGACCAGCAATAAGACCACCACCGCAAACCTGTCTGTCTGACTCTCCTCCAGCCTCGTCAGCTTTGCTGAGGTAAAAGCGGAGTCGATCTCCCTGCCTTTCGTAGAGCTGCTCCACGATGTTGAGCGTGCGTCTGCACAGAGCCTGTCCCATCGGGTCGAAGAAGACCAGGATCAGATCACACACATCACCTGAAGAGGAGACACATCATGATAACACATTCAGCTAGCATCATATGGATAAAATGTCCAAGACGTTGAACACAAAACAATTATGCAGAACACACACACACACACACACACCTAGCTGAAGGATGGCCTGGTCCACATCAAAGGGATACTTCATATCTCCGTCCACCAGCCCAGGAGTGTCCACAAAAGTCACCAAGCTGAAATGCTTCTGCCGAGAAGTGCAGATCTCAGCGCTAACATATTCAGACACACCTTAAACAAAGAGACAGAGACACACACACAGAGTTTGACTTTAGAAGCCTTTATTAGATGATTTATTTATCAAAAGGTCATTTAAAATTTGGTGATTGGCAGCATTTCACTTAAATAGTACAAGTTAAATAAAACAAGTATGTACAAGTAAGTGTGTGCAAAACTGTCATGTAAATGTGTCCCAATAATTTTTATAACCATTTAAATATGCCTATAAATATGTACTGTGTATACAGAGAAATTTTATTATAGAACACACATTTCACAAACTTTACATTTAACATCTTGATAACTAACCTTTAACCTCCTGAAGGCGCTTAAAGTGTGGATACAACCGGAAGGTTTCATTGCTCTAACCGAGTAGAGACAAAAAGTCAAATGAGAGACAAATCTGTAATGCAGGAGGACAAATTTCACACACAGGCAATCTCCAAACAAACAAAATGAACATATTTACCGTAAGAGACATTCTTTTGGACCGGCTAGTCACAAAAGTGAAGCCCTGTGTCTTGGAGAGGATTGGCTTCTCTACATACCTACAACGAAATGTCTCAATGAGACGCAGATTCACTTACGACATAATCCACAATTGTAAGAATGCACATATATACCAGTTGATGAAGGAGCTTTTTCCAGCTGATTTGTTCCCAATCAGCATCACGGTGATCCCCCTCCTGGGAGGTGGCAGAGTTTTGCCAACAGACTGAGCTATTGCTATTAATCCTAAAAAATAAAAAATAAAAATCATGTTATGTATCTATCCAAATGTATTTTTGAAGCATTGGGTTTATTTGGGACAAAATGTTGTATAACTTGGGTTTCAAAATCCAGAAAATCATGACCACAATGATTTTCTGAGTAGAGCTTTTAGACTAGAGGTGTTAGCTAGGCAAGACACTACAGATGAATAGGCTTTTAAATAAATTATTATAATAAAAAAAAATTACAGTAGAGTTGGTTCTAAAATAATATGATATTTTTATTATTGCTGAAAAAATAAATTGCCATGTCAAATTCTGCGATCTAATTAGAGATATGAATAAACATTTCAGTACAATTTCATTATTGCAAGCCACATAAAGATTTCTTGGTTCTGAACAAAAGAAAGAAAGACTAAACCCCAGGGATGTAGTAAGGGATGATGACTGTATGCATATATAAACTTATTAATGCTTGAGGCTCAGAACAATATTCCTTCAGAGGGCTCAGAATTCCTTGCGATTTTCCTGTGGAGCATTTGAGATCTGAGCTACATATGTGTGGAGTTGTTCTGGCTGTCAAATGTGGCTCAGAGATATTTATGTTGTGAGCCAGACGTAGCTTTCACTTTAGAGACGGAAAAATTTTGTCATTAGCAAACTTTTACTGTTTGTGATTCTGTCGTGTAAAAAAGAAAAAAGCAAGAAACATATGAGAAGATCAATGTCTGAGGCTGAGACTAACATCTGGTGAAATTGTTGAAATTGTCTCTTGAAGTGATTGAGCAATCAGATTTTAACGTGTTCTAAGTATATTTTACATTTCCCCACTGTGGGACGAATAAAGGTTTACCTTACCTTACCTTACCTTACCGTACCGTACCGTACCGTACCGTACCTTACCGTACCGTACCGTACCTTACCGTACCTTACCTTACCTTACCTTACCTTACCTTATCTGCAGTCATCTACTTAGAGAGAGATTAAAGCTGAAAAATCTAAGCCTGGGCAAACTTTAATTTTTTTGCTTAAAGGTAAATTTACTATTATATTTTGAGTTAGAGGAAATAATAATATGCATAATTTCTAAGGTTATTGCACAAGATTTTCAGAAACAACAAACCCAGCTTCACAAAGAAGACACAGCGGACAGAAGAAGCAGGGTCAATGCTTCCATAAAAGAAAAGATTGAATCCCATACTGGTATTGTGAAGCCATACAACAGCACTTTTTTGCCCTGGGGTTGATTTGTGATTTGTGACTGGAATTCTTCTTCTTTTTTTTCCAATTCTTATTCTTATTCCTTGGGAAAAAATACAAATCAGACCCTGCCTAAATCAAGCAGATTTGAATTTGTAGTCTATTGAAATTTGCATTGGAAATACACTTTCAAAGTCAAATGTGCCAGACAGGACTGCAGGCCTCACCTCACACTGACAGGACTTTGAACAATGTTACAGATCAGCCTGGTCAGTCTGAAGTGGATTTCTGTGTGGGAAATGTTTAATGTTATATCTGATATACACTTTAGCAAATACCCAATACTTGTGTCAGTATTCTGAAACCAGGTTGCAGTGTATTATCTCACATGATGTTGTGTCATGCATTTGGAGTCATCGTAATCCTGCAATACTAACCCCAAGGGTCTTTTTTTTTTGACAGTGGAGGAAATCTTAACCCACTGAAGTTTTATACTTATTCATTGACACCAGATATTTGAATCGAACTGCTTTAAACCAAACCTTTCTATATGTATTGTGTAGTTTAATATAAACCCTCATCCCATTCATTTATCTGCAGTAACTGCTTTATCCTGGTCACGGGTACAGGGAACACCGAATCTGACTGACGCATGAAAAAATTCAACCTGGATGGGACTCACTTGGACAAGGAAAGAACATGTAAAAATCTGTACTGTACTGGGAGTGCCGAGCTCAGGTTCGAGCCCAGGATTGTGGAACTGTGTTGTGTCAGAGTGCTGGATTTACGGATTACTGAATCTAATAAACAATTATAATTAAATATAACTAAATAAATTAAAGTTAGAAAGCATCTAATATGAACTGTAATAGATTTTCTTTGGCTTAATAGATAACCAATATATAAAAAAATATTTTGTATTTGTTTAAATAATGACTAATGCAATAGTAATGTAATATTATATCATAACAGATGTTAAAAAAAATATAGATAAAATAGATGTTTCATTATTGTGCAGATCTGTACTGAAGGGGTCTATGGTTTGTGTTGTGTGTGTGTGTGTATTCCTGGCTGACAACCTACAGCACTTTTCCATAGTGAAGTCCTGAATAAACTTACTTGCCTTAGCAAACCTGGTCAGTGAAAGTATAAAATAAAGAGCAGAAGACGAAGTGTATATAAGGCTTCACTGAAATAAACAAAAAATAAGCTGATGATTCATTACCGTTGTCTGTATCCGTGTATGTCTGATGGCAGTGCTTCAGGATGCGCTCTTCGCAGCACACCGGCTCCACTTTCACCGCTTTCATGCTCTTCATTTTCCTGGCAATTTTTAAGCCTCCGTGTCCACACAATCACGCAAGATAAACCCACTGTGAAGCTCTGGAGATCGTGAAACCTCCTTAAAGCAATGGCGCCTTCATGAAGTCACGTGACGAACCAAGCCAAAAGCGCACTCTTTCGCCTTGTTTGCAATCCAAACCTAGACCTATACCCTGATTACAGGATGCTTTCCACTACTGCCATTTGTTGTGAGTGTGTGTTTGCACTTTTTTATTAGTTCAGCAAAGTTGTTTGGCAAATCAGTCTGAATGCATGTCCATGAGAATTTATATAAGCTGCACAAAAGAGAAGATTAAATCACACCATTTCTAAACACTCAAACATTGCCTAAGATGTTATATTCATGGTTTGGCTGTCTTTTTTCCCCCTTTTTAGCTAGAAAGCATCAAGTCCCTATCACTAATTTAACCGCTACAATGATGTTCAGAATAATAATAATAATAATAATAATAAACAACTGAGTGTCGTTCGCCAATGAATCGGCTCTTTTGAGTGAACATTAAAAGCGGAGTCGATTCTCTCTCCCACTCTCTCTCTGTAGATTGTTGGTAATGCTGTTATAAAAATGCTTCCCCACATAATTGAGTTTGCTTGGTTTATTGGTTAGCATGTTTTCCCCCTCAGACATCTAGGGTTGAGGATTTGATCCCTGTGTTTGTATACTGTATGTAGTTTCTTCATACTTCTAGATACTCTGGCCCCCCCCCCACCCCCCATAGGCATTTCTAAATTGTCTGGAGTGTGTATGCAACGGTGTGTCCCCTGCCTCGTGCTGAGTCTCTGCAAATATGGCTCCAGTTTCCCTGCATCTTTGTGTAGAATAAACATTACAATAGATGGATAAACCTCTAAAAATGTTTACTGAATAAATGAATGGTGTTTGACTTTCAGGTGTGTAAGAGGCAGTTGGGATGAACAGGAGGGTCTGCTAGCTGAAGGGGTTCGGATAATGGAGACAAATATATTGTGTATTTTCTTATAAATAGAAATACAATTGAAAAATTTCTAAGTCTAGAAAGAGGGTAGAAGGGCGAATCCAACTGAAAATATTTAAGTTATTATGCAAAAAACCTTGAGTGAGTTAGTCCTACTGTCACTTTGTGCTCTACTATACCCAAGAAGAAATTTAGGATTCTGCTAACAGCCACCAGAGGAAATTGTGAAGAAGACAAAGATATTTCACTTAATGCTAGGGATGAGTTCAAGGAATTCACTAAAGAGGAAATATGCTTGATCAGATTGTATATTTTACTTTATTAGGAGAGCTACAATAAGAAAACAGTAAAAATGACATACAAAGGCATACAAACACGGTATATTCTTGTTTAGTAAAAATCCTGTCCTTGCATGGCTTTTGTGTAAGCTTAATTGGTAAGTTGTACTGTAAACAATAAATGACCACTTCATTTCATTGTGTTAAAATCATACAGTGAAAAAGTGAGGTATAGGTTTTTATCATCATCATATTGGAATGAGAATAAAGTTATTAAAAACAACATGATGTGCACAAAAGCAGTGCAAGTTATTTAGTTCAAATCACATAATGCAAAGCTGTAAGGCTGTAGTGGAGACAATTGGGCATGTTAATAAGATTACATTTAAAGAGAAATACTGAACAGTGTGTACCTTGGTTGGGACAAGATCCAAGTGCGTGCCATAACAGTAACCCTCAACACATTGTGTTGACATCAATGTTTTTCTTTACCCATAAATAGTTAATAAATTTACTTTTACCCATCAATGCTGAAACATGCTGGTGTGTATCTTCTGGAGGGTGATTCCTAGAAAGCTTCTACATTATCGCTGTTCTAAAGTGCAGGAACATTTAGTGGTTATTTATATCCTTCCTACTATTTGTTCACTGCTCTTTCTATTCATCACTCCTGCAGAACTTCAACCAAAAAAAAAAAAACCTTTAGTCCATATCCTGATCACCAACACTCTGCCGGAGGTACTCCTCATACAGCTTCTTCTGTGGATTCACACACACAGAGAGAATGAATATTATGTTAAATATTCTTATTATTATAATAATGTTACTTAAATTAAAAAAAAAAATAAATAAAAATAAAATAAAATACCTTTTTAGTTTTCACCACTTCCTGCACATACTCCAGTTTTTCCTGCAACTGCCTCTTTTGTTTTCCGGACAGAGTCGGCCTTGTGCTGTAGACCCAAAGAAGCAGATAAGCAAGAATTTGTCAGACACAACACACACGGATTGTTCATTCAAAAAGAACGTTCCAGCTGAATTTGTAAAAAATAAACACACCAAATTTATAAATATACACCATAATATTTTAATGTTTGTTGATATAGTCGAGAAATCACACATTTATATTGCACTTGTTTCGACATTTTCGTTCTATAGTAACAATCTAAGCCTAAGAGGTCACACTGGAACGTATTAACCCATCTATAGATATCTATACAAGACTTAGTTTTGCTGTTTCTTGCCATCTTGTTGCCTTAACTCTTTTCAGATACTAAGGAAAGAACTTGGGCTCACTGAATGTGACTCAAAAAGTCAAACCTGTTGAGAAAGACATATTTACTAACCGGGAAGAGAAGCGAGCGAGGATAAGAAGGATGAAGGAGAGCAGGACAAGGCCACCACAAACATACAGCTGTGTTTCCACAGACAGAGATTCAGACGCCTTCACTACTGGAGCCTACAGAGAGTGACAGAACACAAGAGCAAACAAATTAAGAACTAAACACAGTGAAATATAGCAACATGATCACTTCACAGGTTCTCTTCAAATGAAAAACAGGTGCTTATGCACACACTCACCAGATAGAGCGAGAGAGTTTCAGTGCCCTTAGCACCCAGGGCTAGCTCCAGGATGTCCCTTGACAGACTTCCGAGTACCAGAAAGAAGAGCAGCAGTAAGGGCACGCTGAACCCCAGAAGGCTCAAGAGACAGCTCTTACAGCGAGCACGCCTGTTCTCCATACTGCACTGCCTGTGGGGTTTAATGCACAAAAAAACAAAACACACACAGCTTACCGTTGTTTGACATCTGTATCGTTCACGTCACACTGACTAAACATCCAAATGGTGATTTTATTACCGGTCGTTGTTGAGCGTATCAGTAACAGCCTCGCTGATGAGCTCGCAGTCCTTCTCCAGTGTGTTCAGAGTGTTCTGGACGGTCTGGTTTATGGTCTTCTCTATGGTGCGACACACCTCCTCGATCTGATTGACACATCGACTGGGCTGTGGACAAAATAGAAAAAAAAAGGATAAGATGCTACAGCGACATAGAAGACAGTTTTACAGCATCTCTTAAAAAAAAAAAAAAAATTCTAAAAATTACATGATCTCAATGTACACGAGCTCAAAAGATGTACTGTTCATTGGTGAGCGACAGTAGAAAAAGGCAATCTTTCCACTCGCGTTTGAACTCACAATGTCCTGATTATGGCAAAAGCTCAGCTCTCAGGATGAGTTAAATGTGTCTGGTCCAATGACTGTATATGAGTAGACGTCATGGAGCAATTTATACCTACTGTATGGTATTGCAGCCTTTTCTGGTTGAATTGAGAGCAGTCATCGGTCAGACAGTGAACACACCTCTGACCTGGCAGTTTAAGAGTTCTAATAAATCAGTACAACAATCCGGCTTAGACCTCAAAATGAGCAACATACCAGCAGAAACTGCAAAAACTCGCCATTGAGGATCTGTTAGAAATGTTCACAGCAGAACAAGACCAATATATTTTCTAATGAAAAAAGGTGGAAGTCCTACAGACGTGTGTATGTAATCTTGAGGGTTGATCATCATGCCCAAAAGTGTCAATCAATGTCTTCAACTATCCCTGTTCCTTTTTAATAAAATATCATATTTTATAGATTAAAAATATATCAGGGAGATTAACTGAACTGAACAACAGAAACACCATTCCTGAAAGTACTTTCTGAAGAAGTAAATTTGGTTCATGCCCCTTTCACCAACTTGGGAATGGGTGGGGTTAGATATTACTTTAAATAGGCCCTCTAGTGGCCTTCTGCTGCAACCTCTGTCCATCCACATACACACGCACTGGTCTGATCTGACAATTATGTCAAAAAAACACATTGGGACTAATTATTAGCTACTTACCTTGTTGGGATTGGGGATGTAGATAGTAGGCATGTCAAAGCCACACTTGTTGAGTCCTGGACGTTTACACAACTCCTGCACAATCTGCATCATCACTCTCTGTAAGGAGCAATCACAACCTGCAGTTAGGTCTGACGAAGTGGGGAATCTCAACGCTTTAATAAAATCATTAAAACAAGGGCCAGCAATAAGACCACCACCGCCCACCTGTCTGTCTGACTCTCCTCCAGCCTCGTCAGCTTTGCTGAGGTAAAAGCGGAGTCGATCTCCCTGCCTTTCGTTGAGTTGCTCCACGATGTTGAGCGTGCGCTTGCACAGAGCCTGTCCCATCGGGTCGAAGAAGACCAGGATCAGATCACACACATCACCTGAAGAGGAGACACATCATGATAACACATTCAGCTAGCGTCACACGGTCCTGAATCTCAGCATTCAGAGAAGATAACTGCTACAAAAACTCCTCTCTATATCGATATAGCCAAGTGATCACGACCAGGTTCAAGTGCATAAATTTAACATCCTTTCAGTGAACTGGTTGTAGTTCCATGTGACTTTCGTGCACAGTTTGTCAGACTGCTGCAGTAGCTGAGAAAGCAGAACAGCGTCTCAATAAATTTCCATTGTCTCCTGTATCACCGCTTTACAGTTTAAATGACATGCAGCTAAATTATTGATGCTGGCACCTCTTGAAACAGCAGTCTAGTACTCAGACATCACATTTAAATAACAAAACGAATCCCACCTAGCCAAAGGATGGCCTGATCCACATCAAAGGGATACTTCATATCTCCATCCACCAGTCCAGGAGTGTCCACAAAAGTCACCAAGCTGAAACGCTTCTGCCGAGAAGTGCAGATCTCGGTGCCGACGTATTCAGACACACCTGAGACACACAGAACGAAGAGACTCAGTACACATTCATGTTAAGTGCCAGATATTTATTTGAAAAAAATGGATTTGGTTGCTTACCTTTAAAGTCTTGCAGTGCTTTAAAGTGAGGATACAGGTGGAGAGTTGCATTTCCCTAAAAGACACAGGGGTGAAAGGTCAGACCACAAACCAATATGACGATAATTTCAGCCACAAGCTCTTCACAGGGATTTCCAGAATTCACACTACACAAAATGATCATATTTACCGTCAGTGACTCCCTCTTACGCCCACTAGTAACAAAAGTGAAGCCCTGTGTCTCAATCGCAACTCCTGTCCTTTGGATATGCTCCTCGACGTACCTAAAACAAAATGTTTGATAAGACAACAGCTTACACAAAAACCTCCCCAAAGTCTTTATAGCAAAAAGCATGTAAATACACACACACACACACACACACCAGTTAATGAAGGAGCTTTTTCCAGCCGAGTGGTTTCCCATCAGCATCACAGTGATCTTCTTCCTGGGAGGCAGCAGAGTCACACCCACAGACTGAGCTATTGATATTAATCCTACAAATACAGGGGGGGGGGGGAATACAGCTTAGATGATTTTGCAGAAGTCATCAAACCTCAGCTGCTCTTTGTTGGAGAAAGCCTGGCAGGCTGAAGAGTCATATACAAATGGGATGTGGGCACTCTGTGGTTAAGGTGTTGGATTACTGGATTACTAGTTAGTGTGAATCCCAGGATCACGAAGCTCTTAACCCTTAATATTGTATAAAAAAATGCAGAAAAAAGAAATGCAATTGTTTGCACAAAATCAGTTCTATATTAAGCCAAAAATTTTGATGGTGAGTGACTTTCCTCTGGTTTCCTCCCAACTCCCAAAAAGTGCCAGTAGGGGTGAGAGAGGGAGAGACGGGGGGGGGGGGGAGATGAGAGAGAGAGAGGGGGGGTGAGAGAGAGTGAGAGAGAGAAAGGGGGGGGGGGGAGTGAGAGAGAGGGGGGGTGAGAGAGAAAGAGAGAGGGGGGGGTGAGAGAGAGTGAGAGAGAGAAAGGGGGGGGGAGTGAGAGAGAGGGGGGGTGAGAGAGAAAGAGAGAGGGGGGGGTGAGAGAGAAAGAGAGAGGGGGGGGGAGTGAGAGGGAGTGAGAGAGAGAGAGAGAGAGAGAGAGAGAGAGAGAGAGAGAGAGAGAGAGAGAGAGAGGTCAAAGGATAAACAGAGGACATGAACGAGTGTAGACATTTGGGTGATTAGTTTCACCTGAATCAGCCTCCACTCACTCACTCTTACAAAGTGTAAAATAGATCCTCCTCCTCATCTGTTCAGGTCATTCAGAGAGCCAGACTTTTGCACTCAACCGTATTGTGATATTAAATGGATCTGGTTTAATTGACTTCATCTCTTTAGATGAAATTAGGAGGCCAGTAGTACAAGTAAAATGGTTTCCCACTAAAATCATCGTGAATTTCTTCCTTATATTGTGTAGAGCGTTTCATTTCTGCCTCAAGTGAGTCAGTGTGCGAACAAAACTGAAAGTTAAAAGGTTTTGCTAATATTGTGAAGTCAAAAGTTAGTGAAGAAGTCTGGATAAGAGCAGAAAACACCCAGAGGGAGAATCTGGACTGATGCCAGAAACCCTTCTCTCTTTTGTTTACCTCCTTTGAATCTCTGATAGTTTCAAGTTAAGATAAACAAATAAGGCATTAGACAGCGTTAATAAAACGAAGACAATTCGGGATTAAATCGGGTCATTTCGGTCAGAATCGTTTAACTTCGTTCAAAGTCGCCTTAGCAAAGCGCGAGCCGGCTAACCGGTATTAACTAAGAAGCATTGTTAGCATTGAAAACAAAGCGTGAAACTAATTTAAAACATCTTAACTCTTTATTTCTTTCTTACCGCTGTCTGTATCGGTGTACATCTGATGGCACTCCTTGAGGATGCGCTCATCGCAGGACACGCTGCCCGACACCGAGTCCGCGTTCGCCGCGTTTCGGCTCTTCATTTTCCCCGACATTTTCTGACACAGCTACAAAGAGGTAGACGTTAGAACGTCAAAGGAAAAATAAACACTACGGTTACCGGCAAACCGGAGAAGGTGGACACGCACTTAACGGCTGAACTGAGTTTAAATCGGCCCGGTATGCTCAACAACGCCGGCCACGTCGTCAACCGACGCTCGCAAAGTCGTCTGGGATTTGTAGTTCTCATCTGATTAGTTCCCGTAACAGCGATAAATTCTTTAGTGCGCGTATATACGTGGTTGTACGGTAACCACATAGCTATTCTCTGGTTATCCGCTAGGGGCGAGATAGAGCAATAAACTCAATGCCATAAACACATCTACTGGCAAACTGTGCTAATAATGTGCACAGGAAAATCTTCTTTATTATTAAGATAAAATCTCATATTTAATTCACAGCAACATAGAGAATACTTAAGTATTCCAATCACAAAGTGTAGACTTTTATTTATACATGTAATATTATTGCCTGTTTTGTGTAGATGTCATGATGTAAAATCCATTCATGATTTTTCTAAAAAAAAAAAATATATATATATATATATATATATATATATATATATTTTTGAAATATATTCATTTGTTGCCTCACAACTTTAAGGATTAGGGGTTTGATTTCCTATCTTCAGTCTGAGTTTGAATGGGTGTGTGAATGGGTGTGTGTGTGCAATTGTGCCCTGCAAAGAGATGGCACCTGTCCAGAGTGTTTTCCATGCCTTCTGCCTTCTATGATAGGCTCCAGACTCCCTGTGACCCTGTGTGGGATAAGCGACCTAGAAACTAGATGTATGGATGGATATTTATCTGTTTTTGTAGGTGATTTCTGCTCAGTCTGTTTGTACATTCCAAATGTATGCACACTACCAGTCAAAAGTTTGGACACACCTTTTAATTCAATGTATTTTGTTTAGGGATTTATTTTCTACATTCTAGAACAATACTGGAGATTTCAAAACTATGAAATAACACACATGGACTTAAGTAATCCATATGTAATGACAACAAAAAACACTCAGTTGTTATTTTAAGACACGGAGGGCAGGTGTTCTGGAATAGTTCTTGCAAGAACAGTATTGTCAAGTGCATTTGCAAAACCCATCAAGCACCATGATGAAACTGGCTCACATGAAGACCATCCCAGTAAAGCAAGGCCAAAACTGACCTCTGCTGCAGAGGAGAAGTTCATTTAGAGTTACCAGCCTCAGAAATCACCAATTAACAGCGCCTCAGATTAGAGCCGTTATGAAGGCTTTACAGAGCATCAGTAGCAGACATATCTCAATATCAACTGTTCAAAGGACATTATTGTGGATTTCGGCCGCCTTCAGCATCGTTTTACAATGTAGAAAGAAATAAACATCAGGAAAGACCATGGAATTAGAAGGTGTGTCCAAACTTTTGACTGGTAGTGTATACCAAAACACCAGACTATCACACATATCAGATCAAGTCAAGAAGCCTTTATTGTCATTCTAACCATATATAGCTGACGCAGTACACAGTGGAAACAGGCAACGTTTCTCTAGGACCCTGGTGCTACATTAAACAACACCTACAACTACAAAACAATACAGAGCTACATAAACACAACACAGAGCTAAGGACTGAAAGTAAGTCGTCCTAGCCACATAAAATGCATCGTGTGCAACCTAGTGCAAGACAAACAGACAATACAAACCGAAACAGAACAGGACAGATACACAAAATACACAAAATAACACAGACCAGCATACATTCTGTACAATATGTTCAATGTGCAAAATAGGAGGATTCTTGTAAACATATACACTTCTGTAATAGCAGCAGTTGGTAGCAGTTTGAAATGTGTGCAAAAACAGCAACAATTGAATAAATGTGCAAAAAACAGCATGTAAACAGTTATAATGTGATAGCTTGAGAGAAGAAACTGTTACACAGTCTGGCTCTGAGGGCTTGAATGCTTCAGTACCTCTTTCCAGACAGCAGGAGAGTGAAGAGTGTGTGTGTTTGAGGTGTGTGTAGGGTCGTCCACAATGCTGCTGGCTTTGCGGATGCAGCGTGTGGCTTAAATGTCAACGATAAAGGGGAAAGAGACTCCAATGATCTTCTCAGCTGTCCCGTGTTTCTCCCTCAAACTGTTCGCACACAAACTTTGAAGCAAACAATTGTATAAAATGACTTTGTGTGACATTCTGTAACATCTTCAAAAGACTGTTTCAGCAAGACAGTGCACAAAGAGAGCTCCATGAAGAAATGGTGTGTTACGGTTGGAGTGGAAGAACTCAAGAGTCCGACACTGACCTCCTCATCTAACATCAGTGTCTGACCTCACTAATGCTCTTGTAGCTGAATGAACACAAATTCCCACACTCCAACATCTCGTGGAAAAACTTTGCAGAAGATTGGAGCTTATTATATCAGCAAAACGGGGACAACTCTGTTAATATCAGTATTAAAATGAATGTCATGCCATTGGAATAGCATGCTCACCAAGCAAATATGGGTGTCATGCTCAGGTGTCCCCATACTGTTGGCCATATAGTGTAACTTTTAGATAGTTAAGAGGTATTGTTATTGTGTTATAGGTTACTAAAATGTTTCTTTTTCTTTGTTAGGCCATCCTGATACTGGACTAGTGTAATGTTGCCCAATACATAGTAGTTTAGCAGTAGATGGGGTTTTATTCAAGTTTTTAAAAAGACTATGAAGCTTCTTCATCAGCACTGCTTCCTAGTTTTTCTAGACCTTATAGAAAAAAATAATAATGGTTATGGAAAAGAAGGCATCATGGGAAGTGTTATGTATGTATAGACGATTTCTAGCCTTGGGCATATACAGTATCTACTCTACACTTTCCATTATTATTATTATTATTATTATTATTATTATTATTATTATTATTATTATTATTACTATACTCGATACTCAGTACTATTTGCACATAACTTGCACACTCTGTATATTTGCGCATTACATTAACTACCTCAATATGCTAATATATAAATACACTACTTTGCCAAAAGTTTTGGGACGTCTGCCTTCACATGAACTTGAATGTAATATGGAGTTGGCCCGCCCTTTGCAGCTATAACAGCTTCAACTCTTTTGGGAAGGCTTTCCACAAGGTTTAGGAGTGTGTTTATGGGAATTTGTGACCATTCCTCTAGAAGCACATTTATGAGGTCAGGCACTGATGTTGGACGAGAAGGTCTGGCTCTAATTCATCCCAAAGATGTTCCATCAGGTTGAGGTCAGGACTCTGTGCAGGACAGTCAAGTTCCTCCATACTAAACTCGCTCATCCATGTCTTTATGGACCTTGCTTTGTGCACTGGTGTGCAGTCATGTTGGAACAGGAAGGGGTTCATCCCCAAACTGTTCCCACAAAGTTGGGAGCATGAAATTGTCCAAAAACTGCATGTGATGTGCAGGCCCCAAATTTATTTGTATATCAAATCATATATTTATGTACAGTCTCGTTAGGCTAAGAAAATTTAACAAAACCTCACACACATTTAAAGTTGCTTGGATTATAAACAATAGGGCAAATTGTATAAACTTTCAGTAGCCACTTCATCCTTGTCAGGGTTATGGATGATCTAGAACCTAGTTGGGCCTTAAGCAGGAATACACCCTGAAGGAGAGGTCAGTTCTGCCTGAACCATGTGACACGCTCACATTCTCTCTCTGTCTTTGTCTCTCTCACACACACTTTTGGGAGGAAACTTGAGAACCTGTAAGAAACCCACAAGGACACAGGGTCAAGATTCAGAGAAAAGCCACACGCTGTAACCTGAGCTCAGACCCAAATCCTGTTACCTGCTGCACTCAAACTGTATATACTGTATATATATATATATATATATATATATATATAACGTTTAAAAAAAAACCTTCATAACACAGTCATAACACCACGAGTAACAATTCAGATTTTTATTTATATATTCTGTATTTACATACACTAAAGTCAACAGTCATTCATCACAATGTAACAACACAGCAAGTGATAAAACAAACCTACATGATTTAGCATTTACAGACATTTGCTACTAATTTGCTCAGATTCTAGCATGATCAATTGACTGTCTCTTATATATATATATATATATATTTTCCTCAAGCGAAAGTCACAATCACTTTCTAAATTAAGCTGTAACTGATGTGTCTCGGGGAAACAATGTACACCATCTGGCCTACATCCTACAACCCATTAACATTAACAGGATTCCTTTTATACCATGAAACATTTAAAAAGAAAAATGGCAAAAGATTAAGAGAAACACTTCCACTAGATCACACATACACAATCACACAGCCTCATACACACACAGCCTCATACACAATCACACAGCCTCATACACAATCATACACAATCACACAGCCTCATACACAATCATACACAATCACACAGCCTCATACACAATCACACAGCCTCATACACAATCACACAGCCTCATACACAATCACACACAATCATACAGTCTCACACACAATCATACACATTGCACATTGCCTTCAGTCTCTCAATGTAGTTCACACTGAAATAAAAAAATGATACCTCAAGTGGCAAATACCACAAAATAATGCAGAGTAAATCATTTACCCAAAAACAATCATATCTGCTACCTCGTGCCTTTCAACCTGAACCTAAAACTGCTAAATATCATCACTGGACCT
Source organism: Hemibagrus wyckioides (assembly GCF_019097595.1). Taxonomy (NCBI): domain Eukaryota; kingdom Metazoa; phylum Chordata; class Actinopteri; order Siluriformes; family Bagridae; genus Hemibagrus; species Hemibagrus wyckioides. The sequence continues at coordinate 6,360,884 of NC_080711.1, read as the reverse complement.
TTCCAATAAAGGTCAATATTTTGCCCAGCCTCGTGAATTACACTAAACAAACTGGATATAAAAAGCTGTATATTTAATTTCCAGCAAAGTTTTGGAGATCAAGTTAAGCTCTGTCTTTTGTTGTTGTTTTTTTTTGTCCATTTCAACTACACAAGAGCTAAACTTTTCATTTGACTGATTTTCAACCACATTTAAATGTAAGACTGATGAACTGGGTTATCGATGATGGAAAAAAAGTGCTCAATAGTAATGCAAATACAAAGTAAAAAAAAAAAGTTTATCATGCTGACGGTGGGCAACGAGAACTTCAGTCCCAGCCGTTGTCCTTTATCATGTGGGAAAGTTCAATGATGTACTTTCCCTCCTTATACTTCTGACTCAACTCGAACGCCTGCTCCTGGAGAGAGACAGAAATAATCATGTCAGAGGTGAAGCACTTTCACACACGGTTAAAGCTCAGAGAGCAACTCACAAAGGGTCTGAGCTCAAGATAATGTGTTTACATGTAGATAAAAAACAAAAACTTCAGGAAAAGTCTGTCAAACATCTTAATTATTTTAGAAATGCTGTATAATTGACATACTTAAATGCATGGTGTTATAGCAAAGAGAGTTTTTCACCCTATATATTTTTGTACAAAATTATATTTTTATTCTAAACATGTTTATAATTTTTATTTAATTCTATTTTATTATAACAGACCGTCAAAAAGTGGATGGTTGTCTATGTGACGAATAAAATGTGAATTTGAGAGCAACACTGGCAGCCAAACCACATAAAATGATTTATCCAAAGATTTGATCTTAATTTGATCATTTTATTTTACATGAAGTACTTAACTAGTAACACTGTAACGGTTGGTTTTCGAATCAGTATCTGAAATAATCAGGAAATGTCTTTGCACCCATGATAAATGCATAACTAACAGGTTTCCTCAGTGTAAACAATATCCATCATGTTGGGTTGAAACTGGCTGCTAAGGAATTTTTGCATGATAAACACTTTGGAGTTTGAATTCTTACACACTGCATGTAATACAATTTTTTATTCAGTGTCTATTTTTTATCCAAACCCACAAGCTGCCTCGTTTCCTTCATCCTCTGCACACATGCACAATGACCTGATTAGTGGCCTAAAGTCTAGGTTTCCTGAAATCCAATCGCATGCAGTTTAGAGGAACACTAAATACCAAAATCAGGTACGTAAGGAATAAGACCCTTGGGGTATGAGGTAGTAAGAAAACCATCTAATAATTTATTTACAGCACATCTTGAAGTGTTTAAGTCCTCTCGCAACAATTTGTGAACACAGTGTTAATTATTAATGAACAAGACAGACGTTTAACTGTTTATAGTTATGTTCAGCGTTGTGGAACATACAAAAGACAAGCAGGTTCCTGTTATTATGTAAGTGGCAACTATAAAAAAAAACGTCCTTCCTTTAACAGCTTCTCTATTTTTCCCCCTCCAAGATAATAAGACATAAGACTCTGCAAAGCCCTGAAAACTCTCCTGTGGTGTAAAAGTTACTGTTACAAAGCGCAGACACCGGGGGCAAAGAAAACTTGCTGTTCTAGAAAATTAAACACCTTCAGAAACAACCATTTAAGAGGCAAAAGACATGTAAACATGTTGTGTTTCGGAGGGTGTGCTTACATATTTCCAGCCCAAAGTGGTGTGACAGTTCTCACAGTAAATATCAGCCACAGCATGAAGCCCAGTCAGCAGTAGCCTCTCCTCAGCTGGACCACAGCCCACATTTACACTGAAATCATCAAGTGGCACAGAATAAAAACATTAACCAAAAGGACACAACGTACTATATGTTACTACTTTACATACACTCAGATACTCACACTGAGTTGAACAGATAGGCACGACCCTGGCTCCCTTGGAAAGACTAGGAAAAATGGAAAAGCTTCTCAATCTTGTGCTCGATAAATGAAGTGATTTTTTTTTTTATATTATGATTAATCGCATCCTCATTTCACTTGATATCAGCTCACCTTGGAGATGAGCTCATCGTGATTGGCTAGGTGGGCACGGCAGTGGACACAGCTGTAACGGCGGTGACAGGAGTCGAGGTACGCCTGGAAAGTTTTGGCTTTAGTCTCTTTCACCATGGCTAGAAGAACAAGAGGAACAGACAAGCGATCAACATCCAGAAATATGAGATCTTCAGAGCAACATTCACATGCAGTGCAATGGTTCGGTCACTGTGCTGGACATCACATATTATCATCATTATTCTCAGAACAATTCTTTTTACTATTGAATTTTTATAGCTATTGACATGCTTGCCTGGACGCTTGAATGAAATAATCTAATACTCAAGAAATGAGCTAATTAATACACATTTCAACAAAAAGCAATCGACCATGTAAATAGTTGTACAGATTTATATTCAGAAAATATCGATCAGTTCATCTGGTCTACACTGACAAAATGAAATGATTTAAAGGATACAAGATGTTACATTTGTGATCTTTGAAACCTTTGCTTTGTGTATTTTATCAGGAGCGTGTGGAAATAATTTTGTGCTACACTTCCGGGTTTAATGATCATCAGGACACACACATACACACACTCGTCTGACCTACTTGGCCAGGTAGAGCTTTCACTACAGCTGTGCTAAGCATGACAGGCTTTCCGTACCATGCCATAATAAAGATAAATTAGTATTGATGTCACATGTAAGGAGATGATTTTTATGGAATAGGACATATGCTATAGATCCTGCGCAACGTCACGGGCCTCAACGCTGCAGCTAAAAACAAACAGTCTGCAATGCAAACACGGTAACAAACCAAAAAGACATTAGATTAGCATGTCGGACATTTATATTACATGTTAATAATGCGACGGATTTCTGTGGATAGTTGTGCATATTGCAAAAGCAAGCTTTGGAGACAAAGCGGAAATAAACAATAAATAAATAAATAAACAGAGCGTCCACGAGACAGTCAGGATCCAGGAACCAGCGGCTTGCTGAACATTAAAACAGACTCACCTAAATGTGAATAACTCGCGATGGCTGAGGTATAAATCCTATAATTAAATACAAAAAGCACTCAGTCAGCTGAAAGGCATGAGAAGTCGAGGTTGTTATGAAATGCTCAACGTCACTCCGATTTTTTTCCCCCAAAACAAGCAAACAAGCGTGCGCCACTGCAGAGTCCCTCCTCTTTCCTCTTTCACTGTCCGCCTCCAAGCCACCTTAAAACTCTGAACCGATTAAAACAACAACAACAACAACAACAACAACAACAACAGTTAACGCACGATAAATGTCGACACGCGATCGCACGATCGACGACGTAAACCAAAATATTTACACTTTGACGCTTGTTTACCGCGCCGCCTTAAATAATTTCACCGACGTCACGTGCCGCAGAAGTGCGCCACCTTCGGCCAATCAGGACCGAGAGAACGAATCCCGAGAATACGCTCAGCCAATCAAACGCGGGCTTGCGTGTGACTTAACGCTTTCGAGAGCAGTCAAAACATGAAGTTTTGCAATCAACACGTTAAACAAACAAACAAACAAAAAACCCTGAAGATATAAAGATAATCACATCGAAATGGATTCATTTCTAATAATAAAACACTTTTTTAAAAATAATGTATTGATGAACGACAAAATCATTTAAAGTTACGTGTAATGTCATGGAGACAAGTCTGTTCTTATTGTCACTTACATAATTAGTTAATAGCAGCTACATTGTAGGGGCAATAGTATATGGACACCTCACCATCACATCCATGTATGTTTGTTGAACATGTCATTACAGATTTAGTCCCCCTTTGCTAAAAAAAAAAAAGAAAAAAAAAAGGGTCTGCTCGTCTGTGAAGGCTTCAGCTAGATTTGTGGAGTGTGGCTGTGAGGATTTGTGTTCATTCAGAAACAAGAACATTATTGAGTTCAGGCACTGAAGTCTGGGGAGAAGTCGGTGTTTCAGTTCCAGTTATGCTGAGGTCAGAGACTTGTGTTCGTCTGCACCAGCCTTGACAAACCTTGTCTTCATGGAGCTCACTTTGTGCACCGGGGCATTGTCATGCTGGATCAGGTTTGGGCATCTTAGTTCCAGTGAGGAAAAAATGTAATGCTACAGCATACAAAGACATTCTATACAATTCTGTAGCAGCTGTTTAGGGAAGATTTGTGTGATGGTTAGGTGTCGACAAATATTTGGCCATATAGTATATCAAACAGTCGTTCCTTCAGCTCTCATGGATTTAATAGTATAGCTTGTTATGTTACAGGAGAGCACAAAGTCCTCTGTTTCCTATATTAATAAACATATTTACTGTTACAAAACACTGACACTGGAGACCAAAAATGCTAAATAAACATCTCCTTACAGAATATATCCACATCATAGATTATACATTTTATTACTCTGTAAATTATTCGACATAAATTATGTAGATCGTCTGCCATACAATTATCTCTGAATGAATCGTTACTATAGAAACAATAACATATTAGAGGCCATTAATGTAAACTGGTTACTTCAATTACAGCCAGAACTACTGACAGAGCTGCTGGTAAGGAAATTTAATAAACACCTTCAGACTCAGTTGTATTGTGCATTGTGATATTAATCTATTAATCTGACAGTTTTGATACAGTTAAACGTTATTGCATTAAAAAAGTGTTAGATGTAACATAACATGATTTGGTTCAGTGCCCCTTATTATCATTTCATGAAAAGTCATTGTTTTACTCTTGTAAAACTATGATGTAATCCAGGGCCTCGCTGCACACATGCTGCACATGCTGAGTTTATGAGAACTGTTGTCTCTGTGTTGAAATGTGACATGTGATTTGAACAATGTATTCCTGAGAGAATTGCAAAATCCAGGAATGATTCTTCTGTTCTTGAGAATAGTTTAGTTTTGCTTTATTCCATTGGACACTAATATTCCCCAGAACCCCATGTTCTCACAAAGGTGATGAAATCTGCACTCTGGAGCAAAACCAAAAGAATTTCTAATCAGTGTACAATCTAGTAGACAGGGAAGTCAGTCGGTTTATAATATGAACAAGGGTATTAAAATCAATATTGTAGATCTAACAATATATATATATATATTTATTTACATTTGAAACAAACCTTTAATCATTTAAAAATAATTCTCACTACTATTCTTCTTCTTCTTCCTCTTACTATTATTATTATTATACAGTGCAACATTCATCTTGTCAATCTTGTGGCCTGTCTGTGCCTCCTAAGGTAGTCTGCTAAGAGAGTGGGATAATCAGTCATGACTCCAGTTGCTCCCGCTGCAAAAGCAGCCTCGATGTCCCGTTCTTCATTACAAACAAACAGATGGATCTAAATGACATGAAAAGAAAGAAAGAAAGTAAGAAAGAAAGAAAGAAAGAAAGAAAGAAAGAAAGAAAGAAAGAAAGAAAGAAAGAAAGAAAGAGAAAAATGTAGAGATAAAATTGCTAAAATAGAATTTGGCCATAATGGAAGACACAAAATTAAAAAAAAATGGATTTATTTCCATACTTGAATTCCTCTGTCTTTAAGATGCTGAAGCAATGCTTTCCTCAAAGTCAACCTATAACAAACAGATAGATAGATAGATAGATAGATAGATAGATAGATAGATAGATAGATAGATAGATAGATAGATAGATAGATAGATAGATGGAGAGAGAGAGAGAGAGAGAGAGAGAGATACATAGATACATAGATAAATATAAAATAGCAAAAGTTCTACATGAAGATTTCTGTAGTTTACACTGCTTATAAAGTGTTTATTGTGTAAATACTTTTGAATGAGAGAGATAACCCATCGGTTCCTAAGAATGCCAGGCTCTGGAATGTAAGTCCTGAAAAGAAAAATATAAATTAATAAATGACTAAACCCTCCTCAAATACTGTAATGCCTGACATGGCCAGAGATATTGTATAGTCACCATGTACACATTTAAAAATACACAATATACACTAACTATACAATTAGAGTATAAGAGTAGAAAAATGATGTTGAATAATAAAACACATACGTGTTGAAGATTTGGGGCAGGTAGTACTGCAGGAAACTTTCACCCAATGCAACGAAGGGCAAAAGGCCTGTGTAGTAAAGCAGGAGTAACTGTATGCCACGCGTCACTGTGAACATGTAAGGCATAGTGGAATTCTAGCCAAGCCAACACAGAAAATGAGAGAATAAGACACAGGAAAAGGATCAGAAAATCTGTGAAGTGGATAAAAAAATTCTCAATGAAAGTGATTGTCAGTGAATTCGGTGAGTATTTTGCTGAAGCCAACAGTTTTGTAAAGACACGTGAATTTCCACACATCTTTTCAAACCATACAAGCCATTACATTTTTCTAAAAGCTGTTTTCTGGATCTCTGAGTCCTGATTTGTTGGATGCTGAAGAATCATATCATTTGTTTATCATCTCCATTTTACAAAGTCTGCGGCACCACAGTGTTACAGAAGCATGCGTTATTACACACACCACTTTACAACATTCCTTCATGATCGTTGACTCCATAGATGCCCAAACTGTGATGTCCTCTCGGTCATACTTCTTAACAAGACCAGATACCTGAGAGAAAAAAACAAAGAAGAGCAGACTGATGTCATGTGGCATAAGATTTACGACAAATGAAAAAATTATTTGGGCAGGAGTTAAAGTAGGAACAAGCCTCTGAAATCCAGCTTAGGTATGAACTCCCACCTTTTCAATCAGCTCTGTGTTGAACTCTTTCACCTCGATGTTCACGGGCATCTTTGGAAACTTGCGGAAGACGTCTTCTAACAGGACAAACTTTCTGTCCGAGCCAGTGCTGTAGTGACCTGCAGCAGTGTGTGTTAGAAATGAATTACAATTATCTATATATATATGTGTGTGTGTGTGTGTGTGTTTGGAAACCCACCTGTGTAAAAGGTAACCTCGAGTTGTTCCTTATACGGTGGTAGCTCCTGGAGAACAATCATTAAAAATAAGATCATCCATCATGAAAAATGTTTATTCTATTATTACAAGTAGCTACAGTATTTCACTGGTGACATTCTGCCACTTGGACAAGAATCATCACATAAATGCCTGTCTTTTTTTATGCTGTACACTTCTGAAGTAAATGATCATCTGCATTCCTTGAGGTTATAAAGATTTTACTTCGTTCCTGTGTATTACTATTTGCAAGCATTCCATTCATGTCTCATGAGATTATTTATAGTTTGTTTGATAGTTTGAGACAATTTAAGAGCTGTTTATGATTAATGATAACCGAAAGTATGAAATGAAAACTAGAGTGGAAAAAAAACTTATTAGGAAACTTATCTCCTTCAAAACAGGAATAATATAAAATGTAATAATAATAATTGAAATGAAACTTAAAATAATAATAAATGAAAGTGTGATTTTTGTTGTTGTTGCACAACATTCATATGGCATAGGTTCTAGTTTTTGTGGACAGTTGAGCTTCTCTGGAAAAATATGCCTACTTTTTAATAATCATAATCCATCCACCTAATAACCAATTTTCTTTAAACAGGGTCATGGGATGAGTGAAGCCTAGGGTTTGACCATCACACACCCATTTATACACTACAGACAATTTAGAGATGCCAATCAGCCTACAATACATATCTTTGGAGGAAACCAGAGAACCTGGAGGAAAACCCTAAAGGATGGTGAGAATATTTAAACTCCACACACACTTAGGAACAGGCTGGAATTGAATCCTGGACATGCAAAGCAAACATCATGCAAAGCATTAAGTGCTATAAAAAATTCTAGTTAAATTCATTGTCTGCAACTAAACACCCGTTTCATGTTACAGAAACAAGTAAGTATGTTGGGCAATATTTACTATATGTAATTATAGCATTAGTTTTCAAGTGAATAAAAACATTAAGATTAGAATATATATATATATATATATATATATATATATATATATATAAATCTATATCTTCCCTATTTCAATACTATTCTGTATTACTGGGTAACTTTGTGAAGATTCACACCATAAAATCCAAATGAAGTCCACTACAAAAAGGGGGGTGAATACTTATGCAAAGCACTGTATATATCCTCCTCATGAACAAAGGAAGTATAACACACTCAGCACTTGGTTTTGCATCTACAGTACACATTTAACAGAATAATAGAAGTTTCTTTCATTTGAACTCTTTTTCTCAACTCATTTGAACCCCTGACCTCTAAGTTTAGATCGGCGATGTTGGCGTCGAGCCCAGTCTGCCTGAGGAGGTTCTCATCATGCGATACAATCACGTGGCCATCTCGAGTAAGGTGGCAGTCCAGCTCGAGCATCTCTGTGCCCACCTCCACTGCGCTGAGGGAGAAGAAAGAGTTCGAAAGACATCAGCAGTGATAAACAGGAGGAGGTGGCTGATGTAGCGCGGTATATATTACATAAATAATAGATCACTGACTCTTGCTATAAGAAGGAGTTTATATGACCTGATCTGAGATGAGGGATTACTCACTGTGTGAAAGCCTCCATGGTGCTTTCGATTCTCTCACCAGAACCTGGAAAAGTCAGAGATGCCTAATATTAAAAATTCATAGCAATTAATAAAACTCCTAGCTGTACCTGAAGCCTTACTATGTCCTAGTATATCCTATATACATCATTCAATACAATATGACCATTTACAGCATAATTTCATGTACTGATGATATTTTATCAACTAGGCAAAGTTCAGTATAAAGAGCAGATACAGTATAAAGAGCTGTTTATGTTATGCTTATCCTATACAGGGTGGCTGGGAACCTGGAGTCTATCCCAGGGGACTTGAGGCACAAGGTAGACGACACCCTGGACGAAGTGCCAACCCAAGACAGGGTACAAACACATTCACACACTATGGACAATTTAGAGATGCCAATCAGTCTACTCAGGGAGGAAACGGAGTACCCAAAGGAAACCCGTGAATCACAAGTAGAACATGCAAATAGAACCCCCAACCCTGTAGGTGCGAGGCAAACGTGTTAACCACTGGTCGCCCATTATCCTGTCGCCGGTTCACCACTGTTCCTTCCTTGGAACACTTTTGATAGATACTGACCACTGCAGACCAGGAACACCCTACAAGAGCTGCAGTTTTGGAGATGCTCTAACGCAGTGGTCTAGCCATCACAATTTGGCACTGGTCAAACTTGCTCAAATCCTTACGCTTGCCCATTTTTCTTGCTTCTAACACATCAGCTTTGAGGACAAAATGTTCTCTTGCTGTCTAATATATCCCACGGACTAACAGGTGCCATGATGAGGAGATCATCAGTGTTATTCGCTTCACCTCTCACTGCTCAGAATGTTATGTCTATTCAGTGTAGACCTGTAATAACTGTAGATACAAGGAACAGTAGGATTAATTCAGTGAACTGCACACCTGTTACATCATGACATTCATGCGCTTTTTTTATTCTGATAAGAGAGTAACGCAGCCAGTCATAACCTCCGTACTTCGATTGTGCAAACACAGCCTCACTAGCCTTTTTTCCACATAAGATCACAAAGTAAACATATTTCACAGGGGAGCGGTTTTTCAAGTCTCAGCTCTGCCACTCCCATGGATTACATTATGGCTTTGTAACACCCTTTAACCCAGCTAATATGAGCTGTTTGATAATTCCTTAATGACTTTAGCTACAAGCACTAAATTAAATCGGAAAACTTGCAGTATATGGGGTCATCAGGAGATTAAGAATGCTAGATCAGCGTTACATGAATCTATAGGGCTTGAGGAACTTTACAATGTTTCTGCTGCTCGTTCTGGGCTGATTACTGATCCTGAGCAAATCTGTTGCATTCTGTCATGCTAGGTGAGGACAAAGTAAAACCAGGTGAGACTTTCAGACAAAATGAATCCATGTGAGACATCACAGAATGAACAGACAAACACCACATGGGACTTTCATCAGAAAATGTAGAACTAGGATAATAGTTATTATGCATCAGATCATTTTTTTCCTCTTTTTCCCTGACATAATCAGCTCTTACACTTGGGTTGCGAGTTATTTGTAGTTTGAGGTTGTAATGTGTATTAGTGCAAGTTTTCACTGTACCCTTCATTAATTGGTCAATTAAACTGAAAGCTGAAAGAGGTTTATCCACTTTTGTGTTTCCCATAAAGAATTATTCATTTCTATGTCACTTAACATGAACAGAAAGTCATTTTTCAAGGGTTAGGTTAATGGATGGAACATCCAGGAATATTAAACTAGAATACATTAAAAAGACTCATGTAATTAAATATGATTATATGTGAACATCTTTCCCAAAACTGTCCAATATTTGAATTTCTGGATTGTGTCCCAATAAGATGATAAGTAGGTGAATCTGTAGAACTGTGCTCTCTTCACAACTAGGTCCAATTCACAAAACAGTGCATTTTTTCCCCCAGGATTGTCATTTGTGTATCGAAAATACAAATCCAATTTGACTCAAATCCAGATTAGACTCTGTCCAGAATAAAGCTTCAGGAAGTTACTTCTTATGAATGAAACTATTCCAGTTTCACAACATACAAATGACAAACCCTAATCATAATGCACTGTGTTCCGTGTCATGTGCGTTAAGAAATACAGCAAGCTACAAGTGCAGCATCCCGTCAGATTTCTTACAAATGCAAAGTTAGTGGAGTCATTTCTATAACTTCACATCATGTTTGCTTCAGTCCTAAATCTGAAACAGGTCATATCATCATGTGGATGGTGAGTGACATATAAATATATAGTGTAGGGTAAATCATTCACATCATTCAGGGTAAAAACAACTTCACATGAACAAGTGAAATCATTAACTTCACTTCACTGTGTACGTTCTCAGCTGTCAAGCTGACACAGGGATTAGTGAATTGAACACATGTCCTGGACCAGGAAGGTGAGACACCTTACCTCCTCTGTGTGAGATGTGTGTGCAGTGGAAGGCGGTCCGCTTCTTCTTGTGCAGGATGTGTGGATTCTTCAACAGGTAGAGGGACACTATGGTGTACCCCCCTACTGCTGGGAGCAGGTAATACATGAAACTGGACATAATTTCCACAGTCTGTCAAGCCCAAGGAATCCAGAGAGTGACAAGTCACTGCAGGAAAAGAATTCAGCCGTCAAAAAAAAAACCCAAGGCCGATTTGTGTTTGGCATTAAGAAAGTATTTCCAGATTACCTGATTCAGATTTCTCCTTCGTGTGTCCGCTTGATGCTTTATCTTCACAGATAAAGAGAGACAGAGAGACAGTTTAGACACTGATCCCAAAGACCTTTCATACTCTCTTTCACTGCTGACCTGTTTTCTGTCTTTCTGTACACCTTCCTTTTCCCCTGTATATCTCCCCTCCTTCTTGCCAGCCCTCCTCCAGAACTAGTCAAACCAGACCAAAAGCCTGAAAAAAAAGAAGCACTCCTTAAACATAGGCCATTAAACATAAATGTTGCAACAGTTCTCCTCCTCTTTAGGCATGCTCTCTGTGGATGTGTGTCTGGGATTAGTGTAACATTGATAGTGGTTAGTCAGTGACAGCCAGCAGCCCTTTCTCTCCTTCTGTTGTCCCTCCTTTCCTGTATATATGAGTGTGTGTGTGTGTGTGTGTGTTTGTGTTTGTATAGCCACTATTGAGGTAGAAATGTGCTCATAATGATATGCAGGAGAAGTTAGAGAAAGAGAGATACAATTTGTGACAGCCTTTGTGTGTGTGTGTTTGTGCATGTACACATGCAGCTTTGTAAAAGAATGTATGTTTTATTGTTCAGGTTTCATCGCTCGTGTCTGAGGGTTTGTATCACATCTGAATTTGCATGTGTGAAGTTCAAATAAAACTGCTAAAAGAGGGCGTGACTAAGTTCACTTCTAAGTTGTTGACTTGGTTCCAAAGTTCTTGTTGCTGACCAGATTTCATTATATAGTCTAGGGTTAGAGTGGTTACTCTATGATAAATCCAGGAGATCTATCTATCTATCTATCTAGAATAGAATAGAATAGAATAGAATAGAATAGAATAGAATAGAATAGAATAGAATAGAATAAACTATCTATCTATCTATCTATCTATCTATCTATCTATCTATCTATCTATCTATCTATCTATCTATCTATCTATCTATCTATCTATCTATCTATCATATGAACAGTTATTTCTAATGAGTAATAGATATTGAACAAAGGCTGTCACAAATTGTATCTCTCTTTCTCTAACTTCTCCTGCATATCATTATGAGCACATTTCTGCCTCAATAGTGGCTATACACACACACACACACACACACACACACACAACAAACATACAAGTCAACATTTCTAAAGTAAAACTTTGTGTTAGTCAGCAGATGGTTTCTATTGTGTGGATTTGTAGAGAAAAGCTGACAGGCTACATATACAGAACTACACACACACACACACACACACACACACACACACAGAGAGAGAGAGAGAGAGAGAGAGAGAACAAACTTATCTATAAATAGCTAAGCACTTCATTTAATCTCAGCTTGCTAACAACATAGCTAGCTACTTAACTTAGCTGTCGCTGGGTAGCTGACTAGCATTAAACAAAACATTAACTGATGTACGTTTGTAAATAACTACATTACAGCATACATTTTTATTACGTGACTCAATAAATGACTCACAGGCCATTTTACAAAGGTTAACATTAATGAGAAACTCATTTACCAAGAAAATCATTGCATCTGTGTTTTATTTTAAATTTTAACTTCACCACATTTACTCACATTTTTATCCAAGCTGAGATCTTCTCTGTGATCTAGACTGCAAGTAGCTAGCTTTCTACAGACAGTTAATAGCTTTTAGCATAACAGTTTGTGTTAAATAAAAGTAGTGTAAAAGCTAGTCTCTGATTATTTAGCCTACAAGCACAGGATTGTAATGCTAATTACGCTGATTCTTCTTCTCTTCTTCTTCAATTTTTTTAAACACCTAAAGACTTTTAATAAACCCAAGTGCAGAAATTTCCGAACTAAGATTGAAATAATTAAAATATGGTCAACTCTCACAATGTAAACAGTGTTGGCAATAGTGATGTGAAAAATGTCACTCGGTTCATGACACTAAAAAGACTTGATTTTATTTTAGAAGAAGAAGAACTGTGGACACAAAGCCTTTATAATTGCCACACATATATTACAGCACAGTGGAATTCTTTTCTTCGCATATCCCAGCTGAGAAAGTTGGGGTCAGAGAGCAGAGGCAGTTATGATACATTGCCCCTGGTAACCCCAGGGTTAAGGGCCTTGCTCAATTGCTCAGCAGTGGTGCTGGGGCTTGAACCCTGATCCTCCAATCAACAACCCAGATGATTGATTGATTGATTGATAGATAGATAGATAGATAGATAGATAGATAGATAGATAGATAGATAGATAGATAGATCTCACTTGAGCCATTTAATATTACTTTATTTGTTGTTCAAGTCATAATATTTCAGGGAACATAGAAATAAATGAAAATTTAAAATAAAAATGAATGCAAAACAAATTAATAAATAAATAAAAAATAATCATATACTTGATTATTTACTCTCGATCAGTTATCTTTCATTCCATGCAGTGAAACAGTCATGAACGTATGTATGACATGAGACAGAACTGCTCACAAAAGGTAAAGGAGCAGCCAGACGTACGTATGCGTTAAGGATGATTTAGGATCAATTATTTTTCCACATTTCCGGTATTTTGATTAATTGTGTGCTTTTGTATGTTGCTGAAAACTGAGATACACTATATTGCCAAAAGTTTGAGTTCAGGTATTGTTTTTCAGGGGTTGGGCTTGGGCTTAGTTCGTAACTCGTAATGCTTCAGCATACCAAGACATTTTGTTCAATTTCATGCTCCTAACTTCATGGGAACAGTTTGGGAATGACTCCTTCCTGTTCCCATACGACTGCACACCGGTGTACAAAGCAAGGTCCATAAAGACATGGATGAGTGACTTTGGTGTGGAGGAACATGACTGGCCTGCACAGTCGGTTGAGTCCTGACCTCAACCTGATAGAACATTATTGAGATGAATTAGAGCGGAGACGGCAAGACAGGCCTGACCTCACAGATGCGCTTCAAGGGGAATTGTCAAAAATTCCCATAAACACACCCCTAAACCTTCTGGAAAACCTTTTCAGAAGAGTTGAAGCTGTTATAGCTACAAAGGGCAGGCCAACTCCATATTAAATTCATGCGCATATAAAGGCAGACATCCCAGAACTTTTGGCAATATAGTGTATCTGATAAATATACACAATATGTACATCTATGAAATTCTGTATTTATTTTACCATTTTGTCACATTATTCATCATTATTTCTCTTTATTATTTACAGGGCTTAGAATTATTTGAGCTCAGTTTAAATGCTAAATAAAATGTCTGTGTCTAAAGACCAAAAGTATACAGCGGTTTATGAAGCATCCAGCAAGATTCTGACAATTTGAGACACCAGACCTCCAAAATGAAAGTCTTAGGACTCTTTAGAGATACAATCATTTACAGTTCTTAAACCCTTTCATGCGGTGAGCGGCTTTGCCAGAACATGCCACGGAAGCTGTAAGAGCAGTTGAACTGGGTGAACAACTGGAGGACACGACCCCTGACAGCTGAGAGAACCTCACTAAGACTGCTTTTATCAGCTCAATATACTGCTAAGAGTAACTCAGCATTGCTTTGAAATGTTTAGAGCACTAAAATAACGATCGGCGAGTTGTGTTATTGCTAGATCATGGCTCGGCCTGAGCAGGGCCATGTGAGTGTGTTTGCCTCTGGATTCCTGATCCTCAGCACAGCCAGCAGCAGCTGTTGAGACATGCCATGCACTCGAGTAGAAACAGGACAAATAGTCCAACTTAACATGCACAATATATCCCTCAAACTCGGGTGTAATACCATGGATTGATCAGGCTTGTGGTATCTGGGTATGAACATCTTAATAGCTCTTGTTTCCCTCCCACACACACACTTTAAATCTTTGTATCTGGCATCACCTAAATAATAAGCAAGATTAAAAATCTGGCTAGAAAATATTTAGACTTCAATGTTACATTGAAATTCACTTTAAATATTGAAGTCAGGCAAAATAGAAGAGAATTAGTTACTTCACTGTAATATTTGTAGCCTAAAGTAACTGGCTGTATAACAAAAAGGGACAAGGAAATGTATTTACACCTCCTTGATTTTTCCTCAGTCTGTTACTACAGAGCGATATCTGAACAGTTTTATTTATCTGAACGATTATCAAATAAATGCTTTACTGATAAGGAAAAGGCGACTCAGACTTTTATAAAGTCTTATACTTTTCATTAGGATGCCAGAAACATTAGGGAACAAAGGCTTCCTTGTTTATGGGATATATCTGGATGTTACGGTAATAAATTCATGTGCACACTTACTATGAAAACCTTAGAAACATTTTCTAAAAAATCAACTGAGTGATATTACAGACAGGAAAATGGATTGAAACTGATGTTTTCTGCAACCGAGATGAAAACATTCAAAAGAAAAAAAAAATGCAACACACACCACATTACAGTATCAGGTATTTTATTTAATATATGTATATAAGTCTGTTTCTTTGTTAATTGTTTAATTCATAATACCCAGAAGCATGTACATACACTAAAACCATCCGTGGATCATACCTCTTGACAATCTACTCATATCTTTAAATCATCTTTTAAAATAAACCCTTAAAAGATTCGGGGGGGACGGGACAAAAATAGATTTCCAATAGAGTGACGACACACCCGATTAATTCACAGAGAGAGAGAGAGAGAGAAATGAAAGGAAGGGGGGGAAAAAAAAAAAAAAAAAGAGTTAAAGTCTTACATCCCTTTTTCAGTTCTTAAAAAAGATTCATCAATATAACAGCAATAATTATAAGAACAGCCATTAAAAGGATGTTATTAAATCTGCCTCATTTGTAGGTCTCAAATCGTATACTGTTTGTGTGAGAGATGGATATCTGTAGGTGTGTGTTGTGTGATTGTTCAGTCCCTATGGTCCCATTTTTGTAAATAAGCGATACATCAACAACGCGGCATAACAAGTTTCCTTGGTAATGATTTGTTCCCCTCGGCTCAGTGAGCGGCGCGGAGTTCGCTCGCAGTGAGAGGACGCAGAGGAAAATAAAAAAAGCAGCTCCAAGCTGAAACAGACAGACATGCAGACACAGACATGGGGATGCAGCCCGACCATCTGTGCCTTCCTGTCCCACAATGCACCAACAAAGCAAGAGGGGGAAAAAAAAAAATAAAATAAAGCAGAGTGCCGTAGAGGAGAAAAAAGAAAGCGGGACCCCGAATGGAGTGAGTACTACAGGGGTTATGTCACGTCTCCATCGAGCAAAAAAGACAGGAAAGAGGACAGAGCAAAAAACTGCACTAGATACTTATATTCATTTATATTATATATATATTATATATATTATATATATATATATATATATATATATATATATATATATATATATATATATATATATATATATATATATATATATATATATATAAAAAAAAAAAAACAACAAGAAGAAATAAAACAAAGCATTTGGTCGTGTGACACAAAGTGCAGGTGCACAGATTGAAGAACGTCATTCAGCCGATGTATGAAACGTGCTGCAGGGTGCGCTTTCGCTTTCCATACACAGAAAAATATCAACAACATTAACATCGGTGTAGGAATCGAGCTCGGCTTCTATGTAAAGACGAACCCCGCTGTTTAAAAACTTTCTCGGTTCCCCCTCTCTAGAGCAAGTTTTCCTCGTCGGCGACCGGACAAAAAGCATATAATCTGCGTTTGTTACAGGCGTTTAAGTCAGTTGCAGGAAACGAACGAGGCAATAACACTTCTTCAAACGAGCAGGAAAATAGGAAACGCTACCTGTGATTTGGTGCATGCAAAGTCAGCCAGTCACAGACTACATTATCACAAGGTCAGCCAATCACAGGCAAGAGAGGCGTTGAGGTCAGCAAGCCCCGTGGAAAAAAGCCCTTTTCGAAGAAATTGTGACATCACCAGGGGGGAAGGAGTGTGTGCTATGGCTCTGAAAGCGTTCGGCTTGGCTATGCCTCCTCAACTGGCAGAGTGTGAGGAGAACGAATGTGAAGGAATGCTGCAGGTGCTGGAGGAAAAGCGATGGCAGGGGATCAGCGGTAAAAATCTGAGATAAAATATGCTTAGTTGGAGGTAGGGGAAGAAAAAAAAAAAAAAAAGGACGTCATTGACCATCACTGCTGTAAGAGAGTAAGTGCAACACCACAACTTGCAGAAAATCGACTCACTAAGGAACATCGAGGAAATGAACATTCGATGTGGAAAGCATGATCGTAGCAGCAAGAATGAACCTATTAAGAGCAAACAGATGCACCAAAAGAGTGGAGAAAAAAAAAGGGATGTAGGGATGAGATTTAAGTTTGGATGATACTGATGGCTTCATTTTCCAAGAGCACTGGTGAGAGCGTTTCCCGAAAAAAACAAAACAAAAAACACACCACCAATGGAATCGGATGTGGTACAGTAAAGTAAAGCAAGATTCATTTCTATACATCTTCATCCTGTATATTTTCCTTTTTTGTAAATCAACAGCATTGGCTTTCACAATGTAGAGCAGCAAAGCTCACAAGGAAAACTAACCAGGCTTCTCACGTGCGTTTTGCTTTAAAAAGAAAAAAATTCTAACAAATACTCAAATATAAACTCTCCACATACAAAACACATTTTGCAAAGGATCATAACGTTCAAATTACAGTGTACAAACAGATCTCGGACATACAATACTCAGAGAGAATGCAAAAAACGTCCAGAATTACATATACATACACGTATACACCCAGACGGAGCCCACAGTAACGATATGCTCGCTTTTTCTCTCCCTCGCTACGCTTTCTCCGTTTAATGGCATAAACAAACAGACCGGTAACAGGCCAAATGTGGCGAGATGAGAGAGAGGGAGAGAGTGCAAGGAAGAGCAGAAATGTGAGAAGAGAAGCAGGAGGGGTGAAAGTGTAGGAGCTGTGTGCAGCGTGGAGTGACACGGTGGATACAGCTGCCCCCCCGTTCAATGGCGTTAACATAGCAGGTTAGAAACCCGAACAGAGCCTCCAGGTGCGAGAGAGATAAAGAAAAGAAATGCTCAAGTTTTCCATGTACATTTTTTCTTTTTTTTTTTTTTTTACTTTTTTTTTTGGATACCATGTGTGTGTACAACTTTTGTAGCTTGTTTGGAGTTATCTTGTTCTTAGCCTTAGCGTGGCTTGATTCATCTCCTTGGGTGCTAGAGAGAGAGAGAGAGAGAGAGAGAGAGAGAGAGAGAGAGAGAGAGAGAGAGAGAGAGAGAGAGGGGAAAAGAGGACAAAAACAGGTTAAGTTGTTTGCAGTTGCAGTTGTTTACTGCTGGCTTTTCTAAAGGAATAGATTTAAGAGGATGGAATAAATCGTGGGAGGCATTTTGCGTTTACGTCAAGAACAATGCAAATTGGAGGTTTCGTTTTTAACAAATAGAGCTGTAATGGAAATTTGGCCCAATGGCAGCAACTGTGGAAAACCAGAAAACCCACACACAGAAAAAACAAACAAAAATTTGTTGCTGTAAATTGCACACGGTATATCTTACAAATAGTCAGTATACACAGGGTAATGTAACCAGGATACCTGACCAGAATTACTAGTGCAATGGTGCAGTATCAGTGAGATAAACCGGAAGCTTTTCATTTAACATGCGAAACAGGCTTAAGCATTATAATCAGTGATCTATAACAAAAAACAAACAAACAAAAAAAAAACCCTCAACTTTTAGTTCTCTCATGCTTTCTCGAGTTACAATCCATTCCTATATTCTAATGTCAGCTAGCCAGTAGTGGTAAATAATTCAAGGCGGTTCTTATTTGTTTAGCATCAGTGTGACTTCACCCTAGCATCTTGCAATACTATAAGTGCAACATCTGATGCTATCACCATGGCAACAATCACACGGCTGCAGGCTGGCATCAGCAGCCATAAGAAAGTGTTTACGTTTGTTCTGTAATGAAGCACATTACTGCTCACATGCAAACAAAAGCGGTAATGTCATTCTTGGCCTACCGACCCACACACACAGATCTTACAGTTTTACATAAAATCTGCAGTCTCACCCCCATCTGCATTTAACCCCACAGCTACACTTTTCATCGCTGGTTTTCCCCATTCACCAGCAATTATTTGTTGCAAAGCAGCTGTGGTTAGAATGCTTTTAAATATCACCGCTGCTGATGTTTTTTATTACTTCAAACTCAAGAGTAGAGAACAGGGAAAGGGCATTGGAAACATGAAACACAACCCAAATGCCTCTTTTGGGGAAAAAGAAAACAAGACATAAAAGCGTACTGTGATATAATTCATCAATATTACATGATCACATTGACCAGCCTGGTTTTGAATCAATACATTTAGATCCCCACCAGTAACAACTAGCTCGACTGTTTTTATTTCATCTTTACCTTGCTTCCCTCAGGAGCCTTGGTAGTTGGCCTGGAATCGTGCCGTCTCCTCAAAAATGAGTTCCTTCAGCCTCTCTTTGGGAAGATCATCTAGCTCCATGTTGAAGGTGAAGGGCTCTTCAGCCACCGGCTACACACACACCCCAAAAAGTGAAGAGCTCAGTAAAATAAAACCTGTATATTATCTCTATTATCTTTAAATGTGCTGTTTGTAGATATAAACATTTACAGACATTTTTTGTTACTCCAAAGAATTTTAAATCAATTTTAGAAGCATGCAATGTATTTGACTGGCTTCTATGTTTCATCACTCCAATTAAAATTTTTTACTGCCTCTTGTTTCAGCATATCTGCTCGACTCGGTTTCTTTTCCTTAAAAGGTAAAAGGGTGGGAATGTGTTGCCAGGGAAAGGGAGGATTGCTAACATTTTCACTGGAATTGCACCTCACTATTTCAGGCAGCAGAGGGCTCTATACATTACAAAAGGACAGCTTTAAAGTACTCGGATGCATTCCTAATTCATTTTACGTGCAGCTTGGGCGTGGGATGAAGGACAGCAGTCTTGGATCATAGTTTTTACAGCACAAATGCAGCTTTTATGCTTTACAGTAAGTAATAAGGTTCCAGTGTGAGAAACGTGGGTTATGTGCTACAGAGGAGAGATGGAGTGTACCTCATCGGTGGGGTCATAGTACTGCTCCAGGTAAGGGTGTGCCAGTGCTTCTTCCACCGTTATACGCTTGATGGGGTTGAAGGTCAACATACGGTCCAACAAATCCAGAGCTAAACAGAGGACAGAAAATATGTTTTTACCATCAACACACAGAGCCTGAGTTTGGATTATAAACACACACACACGTGTTTGGCGATGTAAACTAAAACAGTGGTATTTCAGGAAGAAGATTAACAACCGTGTGATAAAGTTTCATTGTTTAAGGGAAATTATTATACAAATTAGACACACACACAAATTTAAATGGAATATCTTCCCTATTGTCACTGGTTGCCACATTCAACAAACCACAATTGTTTTTGCCTGCAGTCCTGCTCTGATTGACTGCCAGCCTCCAGGGAAAAAAAATAAATAAATAAAGAGAGACTATCTGTGCTCACAGTGCTGAACATTCACTACACTGCTATGATGCCTATCAATTTCTTAAAATACATCAAATAAAGCACATTTTTCCAATTGTAAATGTTCGCTTACCTTCCAGGAATATAAATAAACCGACATGACATACCATTAAACCTTGTGCGATGTTCAGAGCTAATATTCTGCACAATATATTCACCATTCTTTTGCAGCCACATCCAGCTCACACTCCTACGCACACCCACGCACAAGCCAACCAGATAACGAACAAAAGACCAGTCTTTAAGACCTGGAATATTAATCTTAATTACAATTCAAACTCTCCAAAGACCTTTACACACATTAATGAAAGACTGTACACACACACACATACATATATTATATTATTTATATATATATATATATATATATATATATATATATATATATATATATATATATATATATATATATATATATATATATATATATATATATATATATATGTGTATGTATATAGATAGATAGAGAGAAAGAGAGAGAGAGATCAGACATAACATAAATCACCTCTGGTCCATAGAGGCATGGACTGATGGCTATGGCACAAAAGGCAGCAGAACACACAGTGCACTGGAGCTTGCTGTGTATGGGGCAGCACCATTGAAAGAGCCTACAATGGGCATGTGAGCATCAGAAAAGGAGAAGATGGGGTCCTGTTCTGATGAATTTTTATGAATCTTTTACATAATGTGGACGGCTGGGTGTATGTGTGTCGCTTAACTGGAAATAAGATAGGACCAAGATGCACTGTGGAAAGAAAGCAAACCAGCAGAGTCTGTGTAATGCTCTGGGCAGTGTTCTGCTGTTAAACCTTGAGTCCTGGCTTTCAGGTGCATGTTATATTTACAGGTACCACCTACCAAACGTTGCTGCAGACCAAGTACACCCCTTCAAGGCAACGGTATACTCTAATAGCAGTGGTCTCTTTCAGCAGGATAATGCTCCATGCCACACTGCAAAAATTGTTCAGAAATGATTTAAGGTACATGACAAAGAGTCAAGGTACCACCGCTCACCTTCAGAGGTCTTTTGAAATCAATACCTCAATCCCAGGTTGTTTTCATTGTTATGCATGATGTGTGTATATGTATACACACACACACACACACACACACACACACACACATATATATATATATATATACACATGCACAGTGCACAGATGTCTCAGGCTTTCAGTACAGCTCTTCCTCGAATATCAAAGCTCTGTCTTACATTAGTGTGAGCACCACTGAACCGTGCTGACGTAATTATAATGCCAGACATATTGTAAGCACTCTTAAAGACAACACCGTGATTCACTGGAGAGAAAAAAAAAAGAAACACACTATGTAGTGTGTTGCCATGATACTACCAGCATAACTGAATGCCATCCTTTATAGAAGATCTGTTTGTACATGTTGCACCATACACAAACACTTCGGTTCTTCATCTCCATGCTCATCAAAATACAAACTGATGTTTTTTAACTATTTACAGTGAAAATAACAATAATAGTAAAATTCCTCCTCCTCATCACAGACCTGCCAAACTCTAAAGTAAATATACACTGACCTAGCACTTTATTAGAACCTGAATACCAACTCGTTGATGCTATAATCCAATCAGCCAATCATGTGGCAACCACCCAATGTATAACATCAGGCCATAGGTTTTGGTAATGCTCACATCAACCATCAAAATGGGGGCGGAGATGTTATCTCAGTGAATATGACCGTCACTGTTGGTGCCAGGCAGGCTGGTCTGAGTACTTCTGAACTGCTGATATTTACCCAGAACGGTGCACTAAAGAAAAAAACATCCAAGAACAGAAAGCTGAGGCTGCAGTGAGCACAGCCTCACCAAAACTAAACAACTGAAGACTGGAAAAAACATAGCCTGGTCTGATGAATCCATTTCTGCTGAGGCACACAGATGGTAGAGCCAGAATTTGGCATCAGTAACATGAATCCTTGGACCCAACCTGTTTTGTGTCAACACGTTAGGCTGGTGGAGGTGGTGTAATAGTGTGGGGAATGTTTTCTTGCCAGACTTTGGGCCTGTTAATGCCAATCAATCATCATTTGTATGTCACATCCTGGTTGAGCATTTTTGCTGGACATGAGCATACCTTCATGGGCCTCAATTTCCCCATCTTCTAATGGCTATTTCCAGCATAACAACACAAAGTGCCACAAAACAGAAGTCTTCTGGGACAAAATAAATAAATAAAATAAACAACAGTCTGGTGTGCACACTGCAGCTATGCAGATCTGACTGAAAAGCACCTCCCAGATACCTAATAATAATCTAATAATCTTTACAATGAAAATTGGTCTATTTTATCTTTTTTTGTTGTTGTTCAAATATTCAGCCTTTTTTTTTTTATTTAAGCTGAAATTTGATTAATTCCTTGTCAAACATACAATGATTGCATTTTACACCAACCAGACATAACATTATGACCACCTGCCCATTACTGGGTTGGTCCCCTTTTTGCTGCAAAAACAGCCCTGACCCGTCATGCACTGTGTATTCTGACCCCTTTCTATAAGAACCAGCATTAACTTCTTCAGCAACTTGAGCAACAGTAGCTCGTCTGTTGGATCGGATCATACGTGCCAGCCTTTGCTCCCCACATGCAACAATGAGCCTTGGCCGCCCATGACCCTGTCGCCAGTTCACCACTATTGGACCACTTTTGATACATACTGACCACTGCAGACTGGGAACACCCCACAAGAGCTGCAGTTTCAGTTCTCATAATGTTATGCCTGATTTGTGTACATCAACGACCTCAAAACCTTCTCCATTTACCTCGGCACAAAGCGAAGGTTCAAGCATGACAAGTTTAGACAAGAGCACCAGCCAAAAGACTGTTAATGTGATATGAAGGAAAATAGAGATAGTCAATTTTCCCAGATTTACGTGTCTTCTTGTTACTCTGCATTTTTGCAGGATAAAAAACACTCTCGAAATCATTAACTCAAGATACACAATGCTCTGTATGATCGCAAAAACAATGTACATTTGAAACATTTATTTACAAAATAAATAAATAAATAAAAAACCCCGACAACTACCAATATAGATTATTGATAAATTTGGATTAAACTATTGAATACTGTCTATTCTCAATAGGTGCATGTATACCTTTGCTATCCGCCTTGGGGAAGAGCTTGCTCCATGGAATTTTGACCTTCTGTGGGAGAGACTGCAAGTAGTTCCTGGCTTTCATGTTGATTATACAGTTTAGATCTTCCTGAGAAGGAGAACCCAGGATACCTAGAAAAAAAAAATCTATATAAAGCCCATTGTTTTCACACCTGCACTACTCATGGTATGTCGTTTTAAACAGGTTTATTTTTAGGCTCATTATATTTCAGAGGTCAGAGTGGTATCTATCTGACCCAGACCGTTTTCTGTGTGGAACTGAACTTAAGTGTTCGTTCATTGCCTCCATGCTATTGTTTATCGGTTTGTTGTTGGAATTCTGCAGCTTAGTAAAAGAACTGCATATAATTCCCCTTTTTATGCTTTCAACCTGTAGAAAATGGTGATTATAGAAGTCTAAACCATTCATCTCAGCATAATAAAGGTGAACATTCAAGTTTAAGTGTCATATGTTCATAGTGAAATGGTTGCTGCACACTTGGTGATGATAAATAAATAAACGACTTTGATCTGAAATGCTGAAAAATCAAAAAGCGTTAAACTTAACATAGGGGCGTTATGCTATATAAAAATATGCTGAATTGTCTAGCATGTCTAAGACTATAATGCCAGCCACTAGAGTGCTGTTCCCTTTTCTAAAGTGTCACAAACCACAAGGCCTGTCTGAGGTTATCTAACAACTCTGTGGTTTGAACATTGTATGTGAACTTCAGCCTGCAGTTCACACAACGGTAACACGAAGTCAGTACATTCCTTTACTCCATAGCTGCACTGGTCTTGTAACCCCGGTGTGAAGTTAACGCACCCGGACATCAGTACGTCTTGACTGACCATGTGCGTTCGAGTTAAATTGAAAATGTGTTTCAGTTTTCCACCCAGACCACGACTTCGTAAGCAACAATGGAGCAAACCAACAGCAGCTGCAAGTGTTTCACAGTCAAGGAATTGGGTGCTGTATACGGTTGGTTGAAAAGGTTTGCATACCCCAATGCAAAATATGTTTAAATTTAATTTATTTGGGTTTCACAATCACTGAATTACAATCTGTTATAATATTAATAGTGAAAAACAATGATAATCTCAGTTCATGAAACAAATCTACAACTGGATTTCTGTGAAGTGCATTAAATTTGAACTGACCTGATTGTTAAAATTACTGCCCTGTTGATTTCCCTTTTGCTGCATCCACATTTTATTTTTGACATAATAGAATCCTAAATATTTAAATGATAAATTGAAGTATCATTTACATAATTCCTCAGAGAGAAATCATAAGGGACGCAAACTTTCGTTTAGGCAAGGAGGACAAAAACATGCAGTCACACGGCCTTACCGAGTATATGATTGAGTTGGTCCAGATAGTGCTTTCCAGGGAAAATGGGCCGATTAGACAACATCTCGGCCAGGATGCAACCCACTGACCAGATATCAATGGACTTTGTGTAGCCCTGACACACAGAAGACAAGGAAGGGTAAGAGAGAGTGGAGAGTTAGGGACAGGGAGAAGAAGGGGGGGTGAGAGAGAGAGAGAGAGAGAGAGAGAGAGAGAGAGACACAGAGAGAGCAAGAGAGAGGGGGAGAGAGCAAGGGGGGGGTGAAAGAGAAAGAGAGAGGGACAGTGGGAAGAAAGGGTGAGAGAGAGAGAGAGAATATACATAGAGAAAAATTAACAAAAAAATCAGATTCTTACATATGCACAAGGACATGTCTGCATGAGTCTAATCACATGCACAGAGTTATATTTACCTTGGAATTGAGCATGATTTCTGGAGCACGGTACCAGCGAGTGGCCACGTACTCTGTGAGGAACCCAGTGTGGTCATGCTCTGGGTCAGCTATCCGTGCCAACCCAAAGTCACAGATCTGTCAATGCAGAAATAACAATACAATACAACAATCAGGCTCTCTGGCTATCTGAGAAACACAATCTTGCATGCACTAAATTTGGCCCGAGAGGTCAAGGCTGTAACATAAAACTTG
The DNA here is from genome assembly GCF_019097595.1 of Hemibagrus wyckioides. Taxonomy (NCBI): domain Eukaryota; kingdom Metazoa; phylum Chordata; class Actinopteri; order Siluriformes; family Bagridae; genus Hemibagrus; species Hemibagrus wyckioides. The sequence continues at coordinate 6,335,150 of NC_080711.1, read as the reverse complement.
GCCAAATACAAAGCATAACAGAAAACATCTCAAAAAATTAAGGCGTCCATGGTATGTTGGAAAAAACTGTGAGAGAATCATGTAATGCAACATGGAAGGGTAAACAAATTTAGTTCCGCTTTCTGGGACAAACAACTTTTTTACTACACTTTCGACATTTGCAAATCAGGAACAAACAGTTATTTGGAAAGATCCAGAAAACTGAGCAAGCTGTTATATAACTGTTCTACTTACTACACACTGTAACCTTATGGTCAAACATATTGAGAGAAAATATAGATACTAGGCAGATTCATTGGTCAATGACATGCTGTTTTTTCCTTAGTCTGTATTAATGCACTTGGATCTAATACAGATCTACCAGATTTTAGCCTCAATTAGGTTTACAGGCAACCAAAACAAAGCACTGGAGCTTTTACTCACCCAGTGGGCTACTTAAATATATTCATAGTTTGTCCAAACCTGATATGTCTTGCTTCATGGGGGATTGGGGAATTAGTGATGATATACCTTTAGTAAATCAAAGCCTTATCCTCTGTGCCACTACCTGATTACAGGTTCTAGTACGTCTCTTGTGGGTGTGGTCTATCCAGTATTTCTTTTTGGCTAAAATAGCAGAATCTAAAAAGTGCTTTAGAATTCTGTGCATGTTACATAATACCATAGCAATTTCAGTACTGTAGTAAACCAATAAGGTTACCATAGAAGTAATGTTCTGTGCATCAGAGCCACAACCCCAAAACATGCCCAGGCTCGAACATGTGAATGCTCATGCAAGAGAGGACGCTTTCTGAATTGACAGGCAAACAGAGATGCCTTCTTGTACTGATTAGTGGGATTATGCTTGTACACATCTTTTTTTCCTCCAAGACCACAAAGTTTGTCCTCTAACTGGACATCAATGACAACTATGCAAAAAAAAACAAAACAAAACAAAAAAAACAAACAAAGTGGAGAATATTTAAAAAGTAAAGAAAACGTTCTTCACAGATTGGCTCCGACCTTGAGGTCACAGGTGGTGTTGATAAGCAGGTTGGAGGGCTTCAGGTCTCTGTGGAGAACGTTGGCAGAGTGAATGTACTTCAGCCCACGCAGGATCTGGTACAGAAAGTAGCAGATGTGATCGTTGCTGAGCTGCTGGGTCTTCAGCAACTTGTACAGGTCTGTCTCCATCAGGTCCTGCACGATGTAGCTGCAGGCGGTCAAGGAATTAATCGACTTTACAGCAGCTCACAGGGATAATCCCAGAGCGAAGCCAGGGACACGTGCTAATTACTATTTTAAATGAGTGTTAAAAGTGCTAGTTGAGATTTGGACACGAATGCAAATGATAAAAAGCAAAGCAATTACGTTTCATTTACGGATCGCTGCGGAAGAGCTGCATAAATCTACCACACAAATCTCTAAAGTACAACCCTCGGGCCTCACTGCTCTTTAGGACAATGGTTGGAAACCTGACTCCACATCTCAGTGCAGCCTGGCTCTTCAGGCGTGGCTGACTGCTCGGGTAAAGGATACACATCACGCATGTAGTCAATGCGGCGCGCTCGCAGGATGTCGTTGATGCCGATGATGTTCTCGTGGCGGAAGCGCAGCAGGATCTTGATCTCTCTCAGCGTGCGCTGGCAGTACGTCTGGTGCTCGAACGGGCTGATCTTCTTAATGGCCACTCGGCACTTGTTCACGTTGTCAAAAGCAGAGCTAAAGGCATCGGCGAGGGAGGGAAGAGAGAGATATCAAATGGAGTGTACAAATTAGGAAAAACGCACCCTTTTGTTTTAGGTTTTGAAATCCAACTACATCAAGTACGCTACAAAAAAATCCTATTTAATAGTTTACATCTTATAAATGATTATAAAATATTATTACATTTTACTTAATATGATTATTTTCTATCTATGGAATAGTGAGACATTCCCAAAAAAAAAAAAATCAGCAGATTTATTAACAAATGTATTAACATGACTATAGATACTGGACAAGATTACAATTTACAAAAAAATAAAGGAAAAGATCTTAAAAACAAGATGTTACAGATTATTACAAAACGAAAAACTTATCTTAGACTACTGGCTCACGTTGTCCAGATAACCGAGAACTCTAGAGTTAGAGCTAGATGTATCTCAGGATCTTATCATAACACAAGCTAATTATTTATTAACTAAAGAGTTTAAAATACCAAGATAATTATATAAACTGGCTGCATGAATTTAGCACTTATCTACATTACAACGTAGTCACCTAATGTAAGTTAATTTTCCCTTCTAATATTAAGTTTTAAAGTAAAAACAGCATCATCCATGCCATAACAACCACGCCTAATGTTACAACCTCGACATAATGACATGTCAACGAGCTAAATGCTAATGTATTAGCATGCAGTTTTGGCTTCCTAGATCCTTACTTTGTTAGCTAACTAGCTAAATATATGCAAATCATGATTAGCAAAACAAACTCTTAAAAATAAATCAACTGTCACCGGTCCTGATTTAAGACAGCAAGTAAGATGTGTCTTATTTGCTAAATTATGTAAAAGTATCGCTAATGAGCAGCTACACAGGTTTAGTTCGTGTCTAATCACAACTACAGAATAAACAGCTCGATGTGGTGTGTTTTATAGTTAAATGTTGTTAAGTGTTTCTACATTAAAATGATATTTTAATTATTGGTAATTTTCCAGTTGGTTTCTGGAGAGGCTAAACCTGATGTGCTACATGCACCGAGCGAACTTGTTGAGCCGCCCAAATTCTGCTGCATTGTAAATAAGCCACTTTTTTCCGAGCTTAAAATGTCGCTTTGCTTGGGTTCACATGGACAAATGTACAGAATGAAGTCGCATTTATTTTTCACTATCGCCGATTTAAAGAAAACACCACCATATTTTTCCACACAAATTGTTTAGCACGCTAGCGAAGGCAAGTTAGCTAGCCGACTGGTTAGCATAATGAGTTCGCCTGTCTCCTGTGTTGTTGTGTGGTTAAAAATAAATAACATTATAATTTCCTCTTACCAGACCATCCCGTAGGCCCCCTCCCCGATATACTGGAGGTCGGTGTAGCGCGGGCCCACGTCGAAATTTTGTCCTTTCACCGACTCCAGGCCGGGTTTGGGTCCCGCGGCTCCAGTGGCTGCACCGGGCGCGGCTGTTCCTCCAGCATCGGCGGCGCTGCCGTTCGAGTCCGCGGCTCCTGCCGCCGCTACCACCGCCGCTGCTGCTGCTGCCGCCGCTGCCGCCTCCGCCGCCGCCGTTGCGCTGTCGTCCGAAGCCTCCATCGTTCCGCTTGACAAGTCCCGCTCGGTTCCGGCGCTCGGTCGTGGACGGGGGCCTTCAAATGATCTCACGTTAACGACAACCTCGTTTATTTCCGTGAACAATCGCGGCTTCTTTGGACGACGCACTTGAACTGACAGTCAAACAGGAATCGTTAAAGCGCCCCCCTAGCTTCAGTAAAGTCTACAGGAGCGCGTGAATGTGTATGTGTGTGTGCGCGCGCGCGCGCGTGTGTGTGTGTGGGCCTAAGTGAACGCGGATTTTTCCTCCCGTACTACATCGGGTAGCGCGTGCGCGCGATGTAGAAAACACACTCCTCCGGCCACATTTACCACACTGCGCATGCGCGGCACAAACTGCATGGCACCCGAGTAAAGGCTTGGCAGAGCGCGCACTCAGGGTAGTGATGTGTTATTACATATTGCGATAAGCGTCCTTATGTGTTGTCTGAACTGATACACTGCTATATTCATATCTTTGTATTCGATAAATAAAAGAAAGATCTTATCCACAAATAACTGGTGTGGTTTCATTCAAACTACCCTGGGAATACACCCAGGATGTGATACTAGTCCATTACAGGGCGCACACACACACACACACAGAGGTCCACTTACTGCAATAGGAGGTGTGAGGAAAACGAAGATCTCAGCAGTCACTATGCTGCCCAATATTAATACAGCTAATACTAATAGTATTAATAACATGCAAATATTAATAATAAAGTGCATAGCCCATTTAAATCTATGTAAAAACTCACAGTGGGCAGCACTGTGGCTTAGTGGTTAGCACTGCCTCACATCAAGAAGGTCCCAGGTTTGAACAGGCAGGGGCCTTTCTGTGTGGAGTTTGCATGTTCTCCCTGTGCTTGCATGGGTTTACTCCGGGTACTCTGATTTTCTCCCACAGTCCAAAAACATGTACATTAGGTTGATTGGTAATTCTAAATTGCCCATAGGAGTGAGTTTGAGTGTGTGTGGTTGTCTGTCTATGGCCCTGTGATGGACTGGTGACCTGTCCAGGGTGTACCAATGTGTACTGGGATAGGCTCCAGCAGATCCCCGTGACCCTAATTAGGAATAAAGCGGGTATAGAAAATGGATGTAACAACTCACAGTGACTTAAATAATGGATGCGCCACATAATCAAAGACTAATAATGAACAGAGTAAAAAACAAAAAAAAAAAAAACATTTCTGTTATTTAACAAAGACAAATGCACAGCCACTGAGATGATGATTTTCTGTAAGGAGGCGTTTAAGCAAGTGGTTTGTCACAGTCAGTCAGCAACATTCTACAACATTGAATGTAACATTAAATGGGTAAAAAGTGTGACATGTCATTTGTTAAATAAAAATAAAGTCTTAATTTTTTTTTAAATCATCTGGAATTGTCTGGATTTCCTCATTAGTCAGGCCATAATAACACAGTTATTAATATTAATACATAAAAACATAAAAACAATTGTTGCTTTTGATAGATGTGATTAAGAGTTCACAATCCAGGCTGGAAGTTTGTTCCTTAAACAACAATAACATCCAAAAACATTTTCTGCAGCTGCTTTTCAAGACTTTCATAATAGTGAGAAGAAATTTTAGACTGTTCCTCCCTCACTGTTTTAGTTTAAAAACAGTTCACATCACAGCATGTTAACTGAGTTAAGATCTGGACTCTAGCATGCCTAGTCCAAAGTAATAATAATATTCTTTTAACACCATTCTGTTGTTGATGTGTATTTTTTGTTGCATCACCCAACATCTTTTTAGGTTCAGATAACAGAACATTAGTCTGACATTATCTTAATACAATGTTGTAAATTATTTTTTTCAACCCCAAGGTGTCTCACTTCAACGACTTCCCATTTAAAATATTTATTTATAATATAATTATATATTACTTATAATTATTTATATTACTTTAAATGGTCGGATTCAATTATACCATCAGCTTATTATGCATGATAAATGGCTTCAGCCACATGTGCAAATGTAAATGCATCAGCATCAAATCAGTCAAATTTTGATTTAGGACGAGGGCATCCTCCTTGACTGCATTATATTTCTTCACCAGCAGGTGTCGCCACCGGTCGGTTTTCAATATATATATATATATATATATATATATATATACACTATATTGCCAAAAGTATTCGCTCACCCATCCAAATAATCAGAATTAGGTGTTCCAATCACTTCCATGGCCACAGGTGTATAAAATCAAGCACCTAGGCATGCAGACTGTTTTTACAAACATTTGTGAAAGAATGGGTCGCTCTCAGGAGCTCAGTGAATTCCAGCGTGGAACTGTGATAGGATGCCACCTGTGCAACAAATCCAGTCGTGAAATTTCCTCGCTCCTAAATATTCCACAGTCAACTGTCAGCTGTATTATAAGAACATGGAAGTGTTTGGGAACGACAGCAACTCAGCCACGAAGTGGTAGGCCACGTAAACTGACGGAGCGGGGTCAGCGGATGCTGAGGCGCATAGTGCGAAGAGGTCGCCAACTTTCTGCAGAGTCAATCGCTACAGACCTCCAAACTTCATGTGGCCTTCAGATTAGCTCAAGAACAGTGCACAGAGAGCTTCATGGAATGGGTTTCCATGGCCGAGCAGCTGCATCCAAGCCATACATCACCAAGGGCAATGCAAAGCGTCGGATGCAGTGGTGTAAAGCACGCCGCCACTGGACTCTAGAGCAATGGAGACGCGTTCTCTGGAGTGATGAATCGCACTTCTCCATCTGGCAATCTGATGGACGAGTCTGGGTTTGGCGGTTGCCAGGAGAACGGTACTTGTCTGACTGCATTGTGCCAAGTGTAAAGTTTGGTGGAGGGGGGATTATGGTGTGGGGTTGTTTTTCAGGAGCTGGGCTTGGCCCCTTAGTTCCAGTGAAAGGAACTCTGAATGCTTCAGCATACCAAGACATTTTGGACAATTCCATGCTCCCAACTTTGTGGAAACAGTTTGGAGCTGGCCCCTTCCTCTTCCAACATGACTGTGCACCAGTGCACAAAGCAAGGTCCATAAAGACATGGATGACAGAGTCTGGTGTGGATGAACTTGACTGGCCTGCACAGAGTCCTGACCTCAACCTGATAGAACACCTTTGGGATGAATTAGAGCGGAGACTGCGAGCCAGGCCTTCTCGTCCAACATCAGTGTGTGACCTCACAAATGCGCTTCTGGAAGAATGATCAAAAATTCCCATAAACACACTCCTAAACCTTGTGGACAGCCTTCCCAGGAGAGTTGAGCTGTTATTGCTGCAAAGGGTGGACCGACGTCATATTGAACCCTATGGATTAGGAATGGGATGTCACTTAAGTTCATATGCGAGTCAAGGCAGGTGAGCGAATACTTTTGGCAATATAGTGTGTGTATATATATATATATATGTTTGTATGTATATGAATATCAGTTTCTGTTATTGTTATAAGTATTGTTATTTAGAGTTATTTAAAGGAAATGACAACACATCAAAATAACCCAATATCATGCAGTATTTGCAGAGATTTAATAACTCAAATAAAACAATGCAAATAACTTGTAAACAAATTGTGTTAATGCTTTGGCTAAATAACATTAAGAAATCAGTATTTGGTGGAATGCATGGCATGCTCTTCACCAGTTTTTCACATTGCTGTTGGGTAACTTTATACCACTCTTTTTGCAAAAAAGCAAACAGCTCAGCTTTTCTTGATGGTTTGTGACCATCTATCTTCCTCTTGATGACATTCCAGAGGTTTTCAATAGGGGTTGGGCAGTGGCTCTTATTTTTTTCCAGAGCTGTATGTATGTATGTGTGTGTATATATATATATATATATATATATATATATATATATATATATATATATATATATAACACGGTACAGCAAATTTTAAATCTCCTTCAGCATAAAAACACAAAAATCCTCCAAAACTAGCGCTGTAGCTGGCTATACGCTACTAAAAGTGATTATTATGTGATATACTATACTCTATCTGTCAGATAATATTATATTTAGCTACAGCCTGATAGGGTAAAAATCGATTACATATTTTATGACACACTTTACCGTTTGTTCTTAATCAAATATTTATGCATTAAGTCTACAATTCTTCCAGACAACCAAAACGACTCCAGTAAGACACGCTACACAATACAAGTGAGATAATTCTAGATAAATGATGTGAAATGTTTTTTTTTTTTTATTTGTGTATGTGTTTCTGTCTCAGGGAGGGTTCAATAAAATCATATAAATGGACAAATAAAATGCAAATAGCAAATAAATAAATAAATCAGACACAGGCTTTCAGAAGAAAGCAACCTTTGCTCTGTAGATTATGTTCTGCTGGAGTCGGTTTGTTTACAAACATGCCGTAATAGCGGCAAAAACCACACGCATGCGCAGTACAGACCAGGAGGCGCGGTAGGGTGTAATAAATTGTGCGCGCCTGCGCTTTGAGAGCACGCATGCGCAGTGTGAATAAACAGCCCCAGTCTTCCTGGTTGCCAGGAAGAGTCATTGATTTGGTGTCTAATGTTAACTTCCTGGATACTGCAAGCTTTTGGGGAGTTGTGATGAAACAACTGTTAGGAAACTGGACACGGTCAGTGCATATCGCTCTTACACTCGTGACATTACCGTTCAACGTCCGTGCGAGTGGATTCTGGTAAGTTTATTGGCATAAATGTTCGGTTCGTTTTAGAAATAAAACCTATATTGATATTGTATGGGGTTGTGGCACGTGAACCCGGGATAAAACACAACGAGGCGTTCTGTCATGGGTAAATAATCAACGACAGGCGGCTCTGACGCGCTCAGGAGGCTGACACAGCAATTTGCCAACAATGACTTTTTTTAATCTTTTTACCGATTAATGCATTACATGTCATCCTTCTTATCTTCTCCAGTTTCGTTCGAAAGTCCACTAAACAAGTTACTTCCTGTTAGCACTATGCAGCATCTGTAAACAGTCTTTCTCTTAACCAAACAAAGCTTGTCTTGTTATTAAGAAATCTCAAACCTTTGACAAGTCCCTTGTCAAAAAAAACAACAAAACATTAAGTTACTGATTTACTGGTGAATGTTACAAAGTGCTGATAGTGGAGACTCCTTACTGATTCTGTTATAGAAAAATAATCACCACTTCCTGACCAATCCAAAGCTTCAGCAGCACTGTGGTATAAAGAACATTTATATAGGCAAAAGTTCTTTCAGTTTAGATCGTATGAATGTCACAAGTCACGTATATATGCCAATTGGGCAATTTGTACTAGCAAAAGTATGTTAAAAATTCAGTCTATTTGTGGATGGACAGAATTCATTCAGTCATTCATTCTTTGCATGCTCTAATCTTGACTGTTTTGTATCTCTCTCTGTGCACAGTAAGTCCTTCAACACCGGAATATCAAGTGTGTGTACATTAAGTTCTGCCTCCATGCCGTCTGCTGCGCATATCAAGGCCCGATGCACAGTGTACCCCGGCTCAGACAAACAGCGCTTCCCTGTTCCAGATGATAAAGTGAACTGGGCGACTGTCTGGCCAGATTACAGTCCTGTAAACTACACCGCACCAACTGTGCTGCAGAAACCTGCCTGGGCTGATCCAGACATTGGGTGTGTTAATGTCTTTAGTGTACATATGTAGCTTTGTAGCATATGAGTGCTGAGCCTATGATTATGCAATTGGTATTTCAGCCACTAATGAATCCATTTCTTGTTCAGTTCTTTCTGTCCCCGGTTTAACGCACTTGACGGGTCTGTGGATAGGCAGAGCCATGAGGGAGATTACAGCATACAGGATGGTCATCCACTGTAAGCCAAGCACTAAATCATTTAGCCTGTGCTAATGATTACACAAACTCACTTTCTCTCACACACTGTTTCCATTTTAACCTCTTTCAGTAACCCAAGAGGAAGAACTGGTCTGAATGGACGGGGCCTTCTTGGCAGGTGGGGTCCTAACCATGCTGCAGATCCCATAGTCACCAGGTACAGTGTCCCTGCATTAGACATATTTTTTTCAGACACACTTCTATTCTTCAAGAAAACTTTAATCTACGCACTTGTGCTTTTTTTTAAAAAACTCTTTTTTAAAACATACTGCACTGAAGCAGAACATGTGGAATGGAAATTAGGGACCAGATAAATAGTCCAATTTTTATCAGGAGCATAAGTTAATTTTGGTAAGCAAGGGTGAAAAAATCCACCAATAAACCAGAACTTTTGGGCAAATTATCAATTATCAAGCCCTGCCTGATTATTTTCACATTTGTGGAAATTTGTTTTAGAAAAAAGTATTGACTGGCTTGCTTTTTAACTAACTAAATGATTCATTGGTTTTAATTTAGAAATAATTAATTCAATAAAATGTATTTATTTATTTATTTATTTTTTCCCATATAAACATTTATCATTTGTTAAATTTGATTTGATTAAAAAAAATAAATAAATAATAGCTTCCTAAATTAGCATAGTTTGAACTCAGTTACAGTAATTTGATACTTTTATTATTTTGTGAACCACTGCCATATCACCACATCATCACTTGGATTATTTTTATTTATTTATTTTAAAGAAGATCCATTTTTATCTTGCGGTAGCTGCAACACTAGAACATACACTCAAGCAGTAGAATAGCTGTGGTTAAGGTTTCAGTAAATGTGTTCACTACATACTGTATGTGATCTACCTTTAATGGTAACTCTCCAATGACATCATTGTTTTAACCTAAAGGATAATTTAGTACCCCCCACCCCCCTTGAGTGTAGCACCACATGCAGTTTAAGAGACTTGTAACATTAGTGGCTCATCACAAGATTCTTGCAATTACGTCTGCACTTAGAATAAAACCAAAGGCACTCAGGAATAATTTCGGTTTGAAAAGCTAATAAACAACAATGTGAATGAACCAAGTGTATTGTCTACAGTCCATAGAGAGAAATATCTTCTATCGACTGAATGGATTATCAAAGCATAAACATCGACCTGTCTTGAGATCAATAAGCACTCTGAGTGCTTTTAGGAGGATCAGCACATCATTACTCCCATTATCATACTAACTCCCTGTGCTCTTTTGGGCTTATTGATCTTCTACCCGTCATTCATTCCTGCAAGGTTTTAGACTGCATGCAAAAGAACATCTTGTACAATGGCACAGATTTTAATATAAAAATGTCACATAATTGCACACATTTGCACTATTAATAATAGTCACAGTGTATTCATATAAACATAATCATATCAGTCATACTGTAACTGTATTCATCTATTATTCTTATATCTGTCTTATATATTATATTAATTATACTATATAATATACTAATGAATAACCAGCAAGCATGTGACTGTTATAATACAGTTATTACTATGGATTCCTGGATACCTTGGATATTGTTTCTGTAGTAACAAACGAACACATTGGGTGTATGATGGACACCATTTGTGTGCTCTGCACAGGGTCGCTCCATATTTGCATAAACGTAAAATATTCTAAAACTTTGCAGCGTCTCTGGACACGCCCACATCTAGTCACCAACGCTCGCCATCACTCATACAGCTTTCGCTGCAAGCCAATTTATGTCTAAACGTAGCAATAGTTAGCATTTGGTCTCTCATTTTTCATGCATAGGTTCATCTGTAACCATCTCTCTCTTTGATCCCAGGTGGAAGCGGGACTCTGAAGGCAAGCGCGTGTCTCATGATGTCACTAAACGTCCTGTATTGCAGTTTGTGTCTATCAAGAGAAAGGACTGTGGAGAATGGGCCATCCCCGGGGTCAGTGTATATACGTACATTACATAAAATTCAATAACAGACTCAAATATTTCGAGTTACGAATTCCATATGCATTCTGGGGTTTAATAATCTGTAACCATTTGTTCAGGGTATGGTGGACCCAGGAGAGTTGGTGTCTCTGACTCTGCAGCGAGAATTCACAGAGGAAGCATTGAACTCCCTTCAGGCTTCTCCACAAGAGCTCAAAGAGCTCCACGAGCGGATCTCAAAGCTCTTCAGCTCATCTGGTTTTCAGGTTCAGAAATCATCTGTGTAGAAACGAATAACTACAGAAGAAATAATTATCTTGCACCGTGTTAGAGTCACGCTGTCTCTTTTGTTTAGGTGTATAAAGGTTATGTGGATGACCCAAGAAACACAGATAATTCCTGGATGGAAACCGTTGCTGTTAACTTTCACGACGAAACGGGTAACAGACCACACGCAGGGAACAATCTACATGTTATACGTAATATAGCAAATGATAAAAGATCAATAAGGTGACCGCAGGTATAACCTTTGTGTGATTTATTATTTTTTAATGTTATTGTTTCTAAATCATGCAAAAGTCTTCAACAGTATAAAGTCTGTAAATATTTTATTTGTAATATTGAACTTGGCTATCTGTTTGACTTTGCATTTTATTTATGTGGCGCTTTAAACAAAGGACATTTTCGCAAGGCAGCTTTACAGAAATTTATAAATTCCAGAAACAATTTTTTTTGGTTTATACATGTTTACAATTTATACATAATTCACTTATTCTCAAGAAGGCAACATAATGCATTATAACATCCAGGGGTGTGTAAACCTTTGAACCGGTTGATCAGTGTAAATTAGTATTATTTCTCCTTCAGGGAAACATGGAAATGTTATGTGGCTTCTTAAGCACTAAATTGGGAAAAAAAATTTCCACCGACCAACCCGGGTCTTAGTGTACTGTTCTGAATGTTTGCTGCTTTTGTAATTGTTTATAATGTACAAGTCCCTCAGTGTAAAAAGATGGAGCTAAACATCATATAGTCACATATGGAACGGGGTCAAATATTCAGAAGATGCAGGAAAAGCAAAGATGGTGGATTTTCACAAACTGTGGGCAGTTTAATGGCTCAGGACATACAAGAGGCTCATGAACAGCTCTCGCAAAACATAAAAAGTAATTATAAATAGCTCAAAAGGATTTCAGCGAGTTTGACAAGGGCCATATTGTGATGGCTAGACGACTGGATCAGAGCATCTCCAAAACTGCAGCTCTTTTGGGGTGTTCCCAGTCTGCAGTGGTCAGTATCTATCAAAAGTATCCTGTAAGTTCTTTAAGTCCTGTAAGTATCCTTTAAGTCCTAGGGGCCCCAAATCGCAACTTAGAGGACTTAAAGGATCTGCTGCTAACATCTCGGTGCCAGATAGCACAGCACACCTTCAGGGATCTAGTGTAGTCCATGCCTTGACGGGTCAAGGTTGTCTTGGCAGCAAAAGGGGGACCAACATAATGTTATGGCTGATCGGTGTATAAACTAATGACCTCAACTGTATAATCCTGAACATTAGCTAGTTAATGTCACTGACTTTTGATCCATATACTGAGATTGATCACTGACCCCCTAAAGAACACTACATGAAATATAACAGCTTTAAATAGTTTCTAAACTCTTGTTTCTCCTTGTGACTCAGGTAACAGTGTGAGCGAGCTGCCCCTTCAAGCAGGCGACGATGCGGGGCAGGTGAGCTGGTGCGACGTCGATTCTGCACAGCCCCTCTATGCCAGTCACTCACATTTCCTCCAGACAGTAGCGGAGGAAAGACAAGCCCATTGGTAAAAATGGGAAATGACAGGAAGTGCCTGTGAAGATGCAACATTTGAACACAATAACAGTCGTCCTTCTAGCTTGTGATGTTAGTCATAAATAACTAAAGGACTAAAATGGCACAGGAGTTGCAGCTTGTGGCCTGGTTTTTATTGGAGTTGTGTTCTTATGTAGACCATACAGTCTGAAAATTGATTGGTTTAGAGCCAGAATTCTGTTCTCTAATGATCATCATTAGTACAATGGACTCTGACAGCACTTTCAGTCCGAGTTTATTTTAATTTATACTCGCTGTGGAAGAAAAGCCAAAACACAACCTAGTAACCCCTTGCATGAACACGGAAGGTCATGTCGTCTAGGATTTATTCTAAACTGTATGTTTGCACCTTTTAATAAAGCCTTTTCAGAGGAGGGCAAATGAAGGTAAAGATTGAATGTAATAAAACTGTAACTACAAATAACCAATGAATTGTGACACTGATATAACAAATACATCTCCTAGTCTCTCTATTGCTTAAAATCATAGTCTCCGTTTTTTTTCTTATCTTTGCCAACTAATAAACTACTTTGCTCTGTTTCACTGATGGCTTTTAATTCAGGTCTTGTGCTGTTTTATTGTTTCCACTGATGAACTGCACATGTTAGAGTGCAGAAGATGGGAAAACTTGGGGTTTATTGTTTGAATCGTGAAAAAAAATGTTAACCGTTTTGCTGTAAATAAATCAATCAATAAATAATTCTTTTTGTATAAAATTTATTTTCAAAATAGTAATTACAGAAACAATGAGCAAGTACCTTTAGACGACAGTGTGCCTCAAAAGTCTCAATACTTAGGGGAAATAAATTTTTTGAATTTTTTAAAGCCAAATATAGCTTTATTCACAAAACATCCTCTATATGATTGCCAAGTTATGCATGTAAATGCACTTCGAATGCGCTCCTTTAAACCATCTTTGTGCTCTATCTGTTCCTGTTACACCAGTAGATGCTTCTGTGGTCAAAGGCATTCTTAAAGGCTGTCCTCTATAATTTCCTCTAGGTCTGGAGACTTTTGGGATATCCTATAGGTTATACCACCCAAAGCTTACTGGAATGAATTCAAGTTTCTCTGCTAAACTGAGCTTACAGTAAACCATTTCATTCGGTGTTTAGTTCTATAGTAAACTAGATACACTTTGATCTGGATGCTCCACCACTTAAATAAAAATTAAATTAAATTAAAACAAACAAAAAAAAGTAAATTTTATGCCAGTTTTTAATTAAACTGGAAAATTTATGATTAATCTCATGGTTAAAATGAATTAAAAACTGTTTTAATTAGATATTAAGGTTTTAGGTATATACATAAACACACACACACACTACCAGTCAAAAGTTTGGACACACCTAATTCCATGGTCTTTCCTGATGTTTACTTCTTTCTACATTGTAAAACGATGCTGAAGGCGGCCGAAATCCACAATAATGTCCTTTGAACAGTTGATATTGAGATATGTCTGCTACTGATGCTCTGTAAAGCCTTCATAACGGCTCTAATCTGAGGTGCTGTTAATTGGTGATTTCTGAGGCTGGTCACTCTAAATGAACTTCTCCTCTGCAGCAGAAGTAAGTTTTGGTCTTGCTTTACTGGGATGGTCTTCATGTGAGCCAGTTTCATCATGGTGCTTGATGGGTTTTGCAAATGCACTTGACAATACTGTTCTTGCAAGAACTATTACAGAACACCTGACCTCCGTGTCTTAAAATAACAACTGTCTGTTTTTTTGTTGTCATTACATATGGATTACTTAAGTCCATGTGTCTTATTTCATAGTTCTGAAATCTCCAGTATTGTTCTAGAATGTAGAAAATAAATCCCTAAACAAAAAACATTGAATTAAAAGGTGTGTCCAAACTTTTGACTGCTAGTGTAAATATATTTATTAGCTCTAAAGACCGTTTAACCTTTTTCCTGTCCGTGTATTCAAGTACTAATGAATTGTATAAGCACATTTAATAAGGCTTATTAGGCTGATAATAAGGCTTAGTAATTATCTTTTTTTTTTTTACTGTTTTGTTTGGCGTGTCACCTGTCAGGTTGAGATATCAATCATTTACAAAAGCTATAATTTAGAAAAGCATCCAGAAAGTCATTATGATTAATAATGAAACAGGCTCACAGTCGGCATTACCTGAGACAGAAACGTGTGGAACTGTTTGGTCTCAAAAGCACATGCTATTTTACAATAAAAAATATTCAGCATATATACTGTATTGTAATGTTTAAATAAATCACAATTACTGAACTCAGGAAAGCAGGCCAAAGGAAAATATCACATGAGCAAAAATTCATGTCAGTTTACGCTTTACAATATGAACCAAGTGACGTCTCTGTCTGAAGCATTTGTGCCTCGATTCTCTGGAACTCTTTTTAAATTGCATTATAGATCACTATATTAATTTATTCAGTGTGATACAGTTGCCAGATCTGGCAAATCTTTAACCCCTTGTTGCCTAAATTTATTTACAATTATATATGATTATTTGATGCGCCAATCATCTATCTATAAATAGTTCAAAAGAGCATTAAAAACAGCCCATTACTTAAAATATGGCTCTTTCAGGCTCTATACATTGCTTTTTTAAGTGGCTAGTATTGCAACGCATACTGCAATATTTCAATTAACTGCAATATATTTTAACAAGGTAATAACAATGCAGCATGCTACATGGTTAAATGGGGCAACTGAAAATAGTTATATGCACTTTCATTGGGAGATTGTTGGTTCTCTTCCATGTCAATCACAGTGACTAGAGTTTCATGGTCCTTTGTGAGCTTAAGTAGGCAGAAATGGGCAGATAATGCTGTCCTCATAGTGTACCCTGTAATGCCACATGAGCAGCATTTCTGAATAAAAAAAATCAATAGAATAAGAAAAACGTTTCAGCAAAGCTTGGCTAGATTCACCTGTCTCAGAGGCTTTGCACGCATGTTATCTGGGGTTCTCTGTGTCTGCTCACGCTAGCTGTGAACGTTCTATAAAAACACATTTCCATTTATTTCCCCCCAGTAAATTGACATTGTTCTTTGTCTTGTACTTCCTATGCTATTTGAAGTGTATCACCATCTTAAAACGTGGAGATGACATCTGCGAGATTTGTGTAAAAGCACCAAAAACCCTGTTGTGACCTATACACTATACACACTATAGTTATTGCCTGTTCTGCAGGTGGCGGTATTTATGCTTCAGGACAATTTGTACAACTACATGAAGACTGCTGCTCCTTAACGTCATCCATCTAGAAATGAATCAGCTTGAACATGGTTCGTTTGGACAGTCGGTCACACAGAGTAGTATATAAAATCCTCTCTCTGTCTGTCTGTCTGTGTCGTCTTCCTCACAGAGAGCAGAAGTAGTTGTGGATTGGGATGGCCGGTGCTGCAGAGAGAGCGATGCCTATACTGTCTCCCACACTCGCTGCAGCCATCGCAAATTCTCTCTCACGCTCCCCAGTCTGAAACATGAACCAGTTAGTGCACAGTGATTTGCTGTATCTAAGATAAACCAGTAAAGTGCACTCACCTCAACTCTGATTAAGTAGAAGATGTTAACGTAGGCGGCTCCTCCCAGCAAACCTTCATACAGAACTACTGCAAACACAATCCAAATACTTGGCCAGAACTGGTAATGCACCGAAATAAGCAGCACGACTGCGTTCACACACTGAGAGACACAAAGATGAGGTTAGTTTAAAATGTATTCTGTGTTTCTAGTGTGAGAAAATACTCAAACTTTTTACATACCTGCAGCAGAGAAAGCACCCAGACTCTCCTGAACTTAAAGAAGAAGAGTGAGGTGCGGGATATGAACACGCCAATCTGGTACAGAGTCTGATACCTGAAACAAACACACTGTTTAGTCATACAGAAAAACACACACACACACACACACACACGCATATTCTGGGCTCATATTCATATTAACACATTTAAACTGAATCCTACCAACGATATTGATCTGCATGAGACAAACTGGAATTGGGGAAGTACAGCAACTCCAACTGCAGATAGAGAAAGAGGATGAAGCAATGATGAATGAAATAATATTAATCTCTTAATATCAAGGCTTCTAATGGGATTTAAAGGAAAGTTTAGTTTCATTTCTAGCCTACACGTGTTAGCTGTTATATAAAACTCTACATGCTACAAATAGCTTCTTGTTTGTTAATTCAGTGCCTCAGACACTTACTAATCCCTGGTTAATGAAGTATTCAGCGAAGTAGACCACACATAGAGGAACAGTGAATTTTAGCAGACCCTGAAACGGTAAAAAAAACACACACACACACACACACACACACACACACACACACACACATATACACACAGTTAACAGTCTATGGGTGTTTTCACTATTCTGAACTACAAAGCAATTTCTCCTGCTCTTTGTATAACAGGAGAAAACACATACATTCTATTATGGTTGTTTTTAAGGTTTAGATCGTTTAATAAGTAAATAATAAAATTGAGTCCATTTGATTGAGATGCAGAGAAATGTCCAGCACCAAACATCTGAGTGGTCTTAAGTGAATGTGATCACATGAGACCAACAGAGCAGAGATCACACATACTGTAGGTTTCACACTTGACCAAGAACACACTGATTATCATTAACATTATCAAGACAGAAAAACACACACAAACACACACATCCAAGCAAGAGTGTGTGAGTTCAAGCACATGCAGAACTGGTTGCATTTTGACTAATTACAAATACACACACTAACACAGAGAGTAAGAACTGACACGCCTACACATGCAAACACATACATATTCGGCTCAAGCGCATCCACACACACGTACTGTATGCACACACAAATGCGTACACAGGCATACACATATGGGCGTATAGATACATACTCACTTTTAGAACATGTAGTTTGTCTGAGAAGGTCAGGGGTCTGGTGCTGCGCTCCTCTGTCAGGAGGAAGAAAGCATTCCTGTTATCTAAATAAGTTACCATGAAACTCACATTACACAAACGTCACATTCTTTCCACAGTCGTTATTCCAGCTGATAAATGTAGTACATCCCACCTCTGTCCCCTTTCTCATCTTGAACATAATCTTCATCGTCATCTACTATTAAGGGCCTCCGTTCCTGAAAGTGTCCCTCAGAGGGTGAACCAGACCCGGGCCTCCACTGTGTGAATGATGGAGGGAAGTCTAACAGGAGAAAGTAACTGGAAAGAAGGAATAGAGGAAGGATGTGAGGAAGCAGGTTCCTGAGAAGCATGCGATTATAAAATACAGACAAATACACTAGTGGTAATGCTGACTCAGCCTTCAGATTGTTGGAAGTGAAGCTCTAACCTGATCAACATAACGACAGGGACAGTCAGCATTATGAGCAGAGTAACCCGAGGTGAAAGCCCAGCCTGTGTAATAGCAGAATAGAGAAGAGCGCCAGCGACTCCTGCTCCTCCTGTACCTGATCCCCATCCATTCAGCACATCACTTACAGAGAGACAGAGAGAACAATATTTAAAACACACACACAAATTTACTAGGCACTCCATTAGGAATTATTATGAATAGTTACAAACAGAAAATAATGAGGAATAATGAAATAATAAGGAAATAACTCAGGGTTGTTTCATTGTTGATCAGTTACACATACAGCATCACATTTAGTAACTTAGGATTTATAGTTTAAGATTCAATTAACTGAGTTGACCCGCTTGAACTGCATGCTTCAATTAATCAAATATCTGATTCATTTTCAATCTACAACACAAATGTCTAGACTAAATATGCATGTGTATCATACAAAAGCCAGTGCGCAGCTTTCTTTTTTCACTCACTTTCCATTTTAAAGGATTTCTAAAGGATTCTTAAGGAATATCTATCAACAGTCTGGATACAACAATAACTAGTACACCGTGACAACTGTTCCTTTAAAATTCTTACGCCCTCAACATTAACACTGCAAAGCTGACACACAAAGCAGAAATCAAGTTTTAAGCGGTGCGATCAAAGCATGACAAACCGATTCAGAAAATGACTCCTTCATGACTCAGACATGATTCGAAGATGACTCAATCATTCTATAATGCAGGGCCAGTTACAGTAATCAAGCCTGTTTCAAGCCCTGTTTTTCATACTGACACAAATGTGAGTCAGAAAGAAGGTTGAGCCAGTGTTTAGGAATATACAGTGTAAAACATGAGATTATGTAGAGTCAGGATTCATTGTTAACCCCTGGGTAAAGTATGAGCAGGAAGATCCATGCATAGACAGCAAAATCCTACAGTTTGACATAAAACAAAATCTACATCATTTTACCATATATTAAATTAACCGATTAACACTGCCCCTTGTGAATTATTGTACTGTACGGTTACACGTTTGCACTTTATGTCATACTGTGTAGTGTATTTAGTTTAGAACTGTCTCCTCTAGCTCTGTGTTTTATGCAGCAGCATGGTCCTGGAGAAACGTGGTTTCATTTTATTGTGTACTCTACCAGCTGTATATGGTTGAAAGCTTCTTGACTTGTTACCCGAGTAAAAGGAGTTGTACCTGCTGAAATACACCGTGAGGGAGAGGAAGGAGAGCTCGCCCAGTCCTGAACTCACACTGGCAAAGATCACACCTAGAGACAAAACCAGTAACACATCACTCAGCACAGTGACAAATGAGAGAAACACACACACAAACGCATATTTATATACATATTACCTAATATGCTCATCCACACAGTTGAAGAAAATGACACCACCAAGAAGCTAGTCATTGCCGTGGCAACACACACCAGAATACGGAAACTGTCAGGGAGATCCAGACACGAAAATAATGTGAAGCAGATAGCATGCAAAAGTTTCTGTCTTGAATTATTTTTCTGTAAACTGAACCATTACACTAAGAACATCAATAAATTTATTAAGCAGTAAAATCATAATGCAGCAGAGTTTTTTAAGAGTCTCTAAGTGCCTAAGAGACCAGGTACAATTGAAATAAAAAGGTTATTAAGCAAACAAAAGCTTGAAACAAAAGCCACTGCATACAAATGGACAGAGAGAGAGAGAGAGAGAGAGAGAGACAGATACAGAGAGAGAGAGAGAGAGAGAGAGAGAGAGAGAGAGAGAGAGAGAGAGAGAGAGAGAGAGAAAGAAAGGAGGTCATTACCCATAAGGCACTTTGTGTATTACAAACGGTGCTGTCAGTTTGATCAGTAGAGTGGGTAAGATGTCAGCCAGAAGGACTGCCTGAGGACAGAGAGAAATTAATATTAATAGAATATTGATATTGTGGACGGTGCTAACTTAAGTGGTTAAGGCTCTGGGTCTTTGACCGGAAGATCGGGGTTCAAGCCCCAGCACCACCAAGCTGGCACTGTTGGGCCCTTGAGCAAGGTCCCCAACCCACCCTGCTCCAGGGGCGCTGCATCATGGCTGATCCCAACCCCAAGGATGGGATATGGGAAGAAAGAATTTCACTGTGCAGTAATGTATATGTGACAAATAAAGACAACTTGACTTAACTTATAATAATTAATACAAGATTCATAGAATCATGACACTCAAGAATCTATAAGACATCAACACACTGGTGGTGAAATGTTGCAGAGAACTGGTGCTATGCAAAAAAACTAGACAGAAAACAAGTGACAAAACTGCAAATTCAAAGTTTCTATACTTCCTCAATGCAAGCAAACAGTAAAACTGGAATTAGAAATTTGGACCAATCCGAGAGAAAGAGAAGTGTCAAAACCAAACCATAACTGAAACTTTCAGGAACCTGAGTGTTAAAGACCTACTGCAGTAGACACAGGGTTGCAGTCATAGCGGTTACTGTTGCTGCTGTTTCCACTGTGTGAGGATAAGGGGCCTGGAGTCTGGAGAACATAAAAGAGAAAGAAGGAAAAATGATATAATTTTATTTAAAATGCAAGTACGTTACTTTCAAATGTAGTCTTATTAACCAGATTCGTTCCACTCGCTTAACACATTCATGTTAATGACAACTCGCTCCATGTACAGACAACAAACATGAAAAGTAAAAAGAAGCAAGACTTACAGGCGTCGTCACATTCTGAGACTCCTGTTGTTTTAAAATGTCATGAGCGGCACTCAGCATCACCACATAGGCAAAGTTATTACACAGACCAAGCAACCTACATTAACAATTAATTTAAAAAAAAAAAAAAAAAGGGTCAGTGAGTGAGTAAACAAGTGTACCTTCAAGTTTCTGTCTAAATACATCCAACTATGAAATGTGCATTATAACATTAATTATACACTGCCTTGCATAATATTAACCCCCCTTGAACTATTTCACAAAGTGTAGAAATATTCAAGAGGATAATGAGGTAATGAATTTTCATAATAATGTCATATTGGAAGTGGCAGTTCAAGTGGTTAAGTCTCTAGGATGTTGATCAGAGGATCAGGGTTCAAGCCCCAGCGCCACCACTCTCTACTGTTGGGCCCTTAACCCTCCCTGCTCCAGGGGCACTGTATCATAGCTGCCCCTGCAACTTCCTCAGCTGGGATATGTGAAGAAAATAATAAAGGCTTCATGCCCTCAGTTCTTCTTCTTCTTCTTCAGTTCTATTGGTCATATGGTCCAATCACGAAGGAGTAAAAAGACACAGGAAATGAACCTACAAGAAACTACACTTGCACTTTGTCCAGAAATGCTGCATATTTTATTGACCACTGAATGTTTGTTGCAGACCTGGTAGAACACGCACAGACATAATCAATTATGTACACTGAGGTCTCCTTTTCTGTCACGGTCAGTGCTCTTATTGTCTATATAGTCAAATATTATGTCCAAAACAACATAATGTTCATTATATTGAGACATGATGATAATTAAATCCTACAGGGCTCAGGTTATGCACCTTGTGTGGGTCTTCAGTTCATTATTATATGAGTCTGTAGTGTGTTATATGGGTCTGTGGTATATTATACTGGTCTTTAGTCTACTAGTATATGGTCACATGACTATTTGAGAATATGGTCACATGGCTATTTGGATCTGTAGTATATTTTATAGGCTTATAGTGTATGGGGGTCTGTGGTGTATTACTATTAGGATCTGTAGTTTAATTTATAGAGTTGTTTATTATAATGTGAATATCTAATACAGTATGTAGTGAACTATATCTAATATCTAACATGCTACATCTAATATTTGTGGCTTTGTGGTATACTATATAGTTTTGCTGTACACAGTCTGGCTCTGTGGTGTATTATATGAGTCTGTATCATATTTTAGGGGTCTGTTTTGTTATATCTGAAAAGTAGGCCACTATTCCGGACACCAAAACATTCATTTAAAACCAGGTAAGACAAAAGGGACTCACCAGAACCCGCTCTGATTCCTGCATTTCTGAAAGCGACCTAAAGACAAAATAATAATAAATATACTCTGAGACGAACTGGCTGAAGTTTGCACGATAAACTCGTTCATTTGTTTGGCTTCTTACCGTGAGAGCCAGTCAATACATCAGGATCAGCATTAACACTGTCTCTCTGATCCATGGCGAAGACAAAATCACACTTTACAATTTAATTTAGATAAATCGCAACTCTTTCTTTCGGTTCCATTAAAAGGTTCAGTTTGTCAGCCATATCACGGTTTCATGTTTTGACAACCCGATATTCCGACAATGCCCGCCTTCTGTGCTTTGATTGGCTAAAAAACTCGCACTCGACAACACTGCGCCAATCACAGTAGATGTTTATGAACCATTAGCCAATCATTGCGCAGGAGGTGTGATTATAGGTAGGGAAAACAATAAGTGCAGCAAGAAAATACTTCCCTGTTTAAGACGGAACGATTTGTTCCTCATTATACAGCAAAAGCCCGCGCAGTTTAAACGAACGAAAATGTCTCACGCGTTGTTAAAGCGTCAAAGTACACTTTAATACAAGATGCTACAAAGCTGCATCATGATTAAAGCTATTATATAGCTATAACATCCGATGTACACGAGGAACACAATAGCGTACACAAGGTATACACCGATCAGGCATAACATTATGACTACTGACAGGTGAAGTGAATAAGACTGATGATCTCCTCATCATGGCACCTGTTAGTGGGTGGGATATATTAGGCAGCGACTGAACATTTTGTCCTCGAATTTGATGTGTCAGAAGCAGGAAAAATGGGCAAGTGTAAGGATTTGAGTGAGTTTGAGTGAGTTTGATCTTCTTTCTCCTTCTTTCGGCTCTCTCTCCACCTATCCCTATCTTCTACATGCTCAACACTTGCACCCACTAGCTTCATATCCTCATTTATTACATCCATATACCTCCTTTTTGGCCTTCCTCTTTGCCTCCTGCCTGGCAGCTCCATGTCCAACATTCTCGTACCAATATACTCACTCTCCCTCCTCTGGACATGTCCAAACCATCTTAATCTGGCCTCTCTAACTTTGTCCCCCAAACATCCAACATGAGCTGTCCCTCTGATGTACTCGTTCCTAATCCTGTCCAACCGTGTCACTCCCAAAGAGAACCTCAACATCTTCTGCTCTGCTCTTGAGCTCTGACTCATGTCTCTTCCTCAGTGACACTGTCTCTAAACCATACAGCATGGCCGGTCTCACCACTGTCTTGTACACCTTTCCCTTGATTCTTGCACATATTTTTCTATCACACCTTGAGTGAGTTTGATGAAGGGCCAAAATGATGGCTAGATGACTGGATTGGAGCATCTCCACTACTCCAAAATTGCAGCTCTTGTGGGGTGTTCCCGGTCTGCAGTGGTCAGTATCTATCAAAAACGGTCCAAGGAAGGAACAGTGGTGAACCGACGACAGGGTCATGGGCGGCCAAGTCTCACTGATGCACGTGGGGAGCGAAGGCTGGCCCGTGTGATCCGATCCAACAGACGAGCTACTGTTGCTCAAACTGCTGAAGAATTTAATGCTGGTTCTGATAGAAAGGTGTCAGAATACACAGTGCATGACAGGTCAGGGCTGTTTTGTCAGCAAAATGGGGACCAACACATATTGGGTCATAATGTTATGCTTGATCGGTGTAAAACAATGTGTACACTGTTGTGTACCTGGTGTTCATCATGTCACAGTAAGAACACAATCCTTCTATAGGTTTTTAAAATTGAAATGATTTATTTTTCTGTTTGACAGCATGTTTCTAAACAAATACAAAAATAAACTACAAATCTATAAAAATCAGTTCTAGAAAATGGTGTTAGTGCTGTAACACAGCAGAAATACACAGTATGCAATATGTGCAATATAATATAATTACAGTAAACACAATACGTGCTTAATATTTCTCAATCACATGGAGAAATTTAAAAGACTGTATTACAGAAAAGACCATGACTTCTTGCCAGTTTTTAATGCTGGTATAAACAGTGTATTAGCTATGAGTAAACAGAAAAAATGGCATTGCTAGGTTTAAGATCATCAGAAAGCAAGCACTTGCATGCTAGCAGAGAAAGTAAACAGTAAACATAAAACATAAAAAATGTGTTTAACTAAATGTGCAGAGAAAAATAATGAAACGTAAACTGAAGCATGAATGCACTTCTGAACACGTGAGCACACTCGCAGCTCTCATATGGAAACCTTTTGGACCTTCTGGACTCACATGGCATCACAAATCCTGTCTCTATTTGAATTTGATCTCGCAGCATAAGCAGTTGATGGAGTCACACTGAGGTGGCTGGGGGGTGCAGGTGCAGTCCCACATGGCACACTGTAACACACACAAGATTACTAAGCAACAGCACAGAAATAAATTCTGGCTCATGCACACACTTTGAAGGCAGGACATTATAACAGAACATTATGATATCACCAAGATAAACAAAATTGGAATATAAAATGTTAGACATCGTCTTTCGGTGTTATAATGAGACTGCAGATGCATTGGTACGACTTTATCAGACTGAGTACATTTACATTTATGGCATTTGGCCGATGCCCTTATCTGGAGAGACTTACATTTATCTCATTTATAAAACTTAGCAGTTGAGAGTTAAAGCCCTTGCTCAGGAGCCCAGCAGTGGCAGCTTGGTGGTCCTGGTATTTGTCCTCAACTTTCTGTTGAGTAGCCAAACTTATGGTACTTGTTATTATCCATTTGTGCCTGGCTGATTGCTACATGATGGCTGAAATGAACTACACTTATGCGTGATAGTTTCTCTGCACACTCACTTCTCTCTGGGAATACCTCACGTTACCTTCAATCACCTTAGCTATTTGTGTGTCAGTGTCACATCATATCAGAGTATTTTTCCCCCAGAGTACGACTAAATGTGAATTAACATCTGATATGTGATATAAAAATATTCTTTACTGGGTTATAATGCAAGAAGAATGTTTTGAACTTCATTAAATGCTGTCTTAACAGAAATCTTGTAGTTCTTACATTAGGAGAAGGGCAGGAGTGGTCAAGGCACGTGTGGAAAGATGGTGGGCGGCAGTCACATGACTGAGCGCACATGTGACAGTACTCAAAAGGAGACACACTCGGGCAGCAGTTTGTACACTGAGGATTGCACTGGGTCTGTGAAAGAAGATCAACCAAACATTTTTGCACATGGTATTAGTTTCTGTATAGATCCTATTATATTCACATTACATTTCTTTATAGTCTACTAAATCTGAGTATATTTTATTATATTCTGTTATATTATGTGTGTGTATGTCTTTAGTCTGTGATTGTTGCAGCAAAAAAAAAAAATGCTTGATTTCCCTGCAGCTTTTCCCCCCTAAATCTGCAATGTATCTTGCAGGGTTTTTTTATATAGCTTTTTTGTGCTAATGTCTGTGGTCAAAGCATGCTTGATTTTTTGTTAAGGTCTGTGATAGCATGATCATGAGATCTATGAGGTATTGATTACTTTGTTGTTGTTTTGTGGGACTAAGAACCAAGAAAAACATTTCACTATGTTACATCATGTATATGTAAAATGTATATAACAAATAAAGAACCTAGAACCAATAAGAAACTACATACAGCCACATAGCCATCTGTCTCAATCCTCCACTACCACATTTATTAAAAGAAAGAGTCCACTGTAGGACCACCACTGAGCAGATGCTACCTAAGTTTTGGGTTTGAGACCTCAAGAGTGACCCTGAGATGGTAGTGTGTATGATAAAGTGAAAATAATCCGCCAGTCCAAATAAATGTGGCTGGATGGAAGGGATAGAGTGGCGCTGACAAACTGTACAATAACATTACTCATAACCCAGTCAGCACATTAATTGTCAGCTCAGTAAACATAAACTGACAACAGTGCTTAACAACTCCGTTTGTATTCTATATGAACACACACATTATACAGCACAAGTTTAACTCCTAGCCTTTACAGAAACAGACATGACTCTGGAAAACAGTGCCCACCTTGAGACAATGATGGCACCATAAGACACCTGCAAGAAACAGCATATAGACTCCAACGGAGATCAGGATGATGGCAGGGAGTGGAAGGGAGAGAGCCCACAAGGGGACGGCCTGAGAAATAACAATTTCCATGTTAATTATGCTTTACACCAACACTGTTGAATTCTCAATTTTGATTGGTCAGAAGATATTGATTCATTTTCTAGAATAAAAGCTCAAATCACAGATATTACACACACACACATGCACACACACACACACATACACTATACACTATATTGCCAAAAGTATTCGCTCACCTGCCTTGACTCGCATATGAACTTAAGTGACATCCCATTCCTAATCCATAGGGTTCAATATGACGTCGGTCCACCCTTTGCAGCTATAACAGCTTCAACTCTTCTGGGAAGGCTGTCCACAAGGTTTAGGAGTGTGTTTATGGGAATTTTTGACCATTCTTCCAGAAGCGCATTTGTGAGGTCACACACTGATGTTGGACGAGAAGGCCTGGCTCTCAGTCTCTAATTCATCCCAAAGGTGTTCTATCGGGTTGAGGTCAGGACTCTGTGCAGGCCAGTCAAGTTCATCCACACCAGACTCTGTCATCCATGTCTTTATGGACCTTGCTTTGTGCACTGGTGCACAGTCATGTTGGAAGAGGAAGGGGCCAGCTCCAAACTGTTCCCACAAAGTTGGGAGCATGGAATTGTCCAAAATGTCTTGGTATGCTGAAGCATTCAGAGTTCCTTTCACTGGAACTAAGGGGCCAAGCCCAGCTCCTGAAAAACAACCCCACACCATAATCCCCCCTCCACCAAACATTACACTTGGCACAATGCAGTCAGACAAGTACCGTTCTCCTGGCAACCGCCAAACCCAGACTCGTCCATCAGATTGTCAGATGGAGAAGCGCGATTCGTCACTCCAGAGAACGCGTCTCCACTGCTCTAGAGTCCAGTGGCGGCGTGCTTTACACCACTGCATCCGACGCTTTGCATTGCACTTGGTGATGTATGGCTTGGATGCAGCTGCTCGGCCATGGAAACCCATTCCATGAAGCTCTCTGCGCACTGTTCTTGAGCTAATCTGAAGGCCACATGAAGTTTGGAGGTCTGTAGCGATGGACTCTGCAGAAAGTTGGCGACCTCTTCACACTATGCGCCTCAGCATCCGCTGACCCCGCTCCGTCAGTTTACATGGCCTACCACTTCGTGGCTGAGTTGCTCTCGTTCCCAAACACTTCCACGTTCTTATAATACAGCTGACAGTTGACTGTGGAATATTTAGGAGCGAGGAAATTTCACGACTGGATTTGTTGCACAGGTGGCATCCTATCACAGTTCCACGCTGGAATTCACTGAGCTCCTGAGAGCGACCCATTCTTTCACAAATGTTTGTAAAAACAGTCTGCATGCCTAGGTGCTTGATTTTATACACCTGTGGCCATGGAAGTGATTGGAACACCTGATTCTGATTATTTGGTTGGGTGAGCGAATACTTTTGGCAATATAGTGTATATATATATATATATCTGTATTAACAACAGAACCACACAACTTGCATGCTGGTGCTCCATATAACCAAACCCTAATAATAAATGTATTCAAAAAGTTATTTAAAAAAAATATGATCATTGCTATGCTGAAGGTTTCTGGAAGGAATCTCCCATGTCAGTGCTTTGTAAGTCGGTAAGTTTCCCAAAATTCTTCAAAAAATTCTTCTTTGCTGTTTTCCTGTAATATGAGCAGTAGCATTTTTGTTTTATAGTGACTTTGAAAATAGACAGAAAAAAAGGGAAATTGGTGACTGATACTGGTTTCTAGCTGCTATAACACAAGTGAGAACAGGAACCAACTTTTTTCGTGGACGTTCAAGAAACTTCGACGTAACTACACCAACCGGGCATAACATTATGACCACCTGTCTAATATTGTGTTGGTTCCCCTTTTGCTGCACAAACAGACTTGTCGAAGCATGGACTCCACTAGATCCCTGAAGGTGTGCTGTGGTATCTTGCACCAAGATATTAGCTGCAGATCCTTCAAGACAGTGCATAAAAGATGCTTACAGGACTTACAGGATTCTTGTGATAGATACTGACCACTGCAGACCGGGAACACCCCACAAGAGCTGCAGTTTTGGAGATGCTCTGCTCCAGTTGTCTAACCATCACAATTTGGTCCTTCGTCAAACTCACTCAAGTCCTTACGCTTGCCCATTTTTCCTGCTTCTAACACATCAACTTTGAGGACAAAATGTTCACTTGTTGCCTAATATATCCCACCCACTAACAGGTGCCATGATGAGGAGATAATCAGTCTTATTCACTTCACCTGTCAGTGGTTATAATGTTATGCCTGATCAGTGTATAAATGGATTTATAAGTAAGACATTTTGTTTATTAATAAATCAGAAAATATAAGATTGCTCTGCTATAAGAGAAAGAAAACACTTTGGGATGTCAGATGTTATAGTACAATAATCAACCTCGGGAAAGCTAACTTAGCTTCCCAGTGATGATTATTTTCCTTTTACAGCATGTTATGTAATGTTATTTTTTATAACGTAATACACGGCATGGTCTAAAGATTTTCTTTAGCGTTAACGATCACTACATTAGATTTGTCTGCTAGCATTACGGTTATGTAGCTTAGCTTAACTGGCTAACCGAGAGTGTTATTCACGTTCCTAGTAAGAGAGCTATCACGCTATGCTAACCAGCTAACGTTGCTAACCGTGCGATTGTTCATACACACCGTCATCATCACATGCACTCGTGTATCACTCCGTCTTTATAATCATCGCTTTAAGTACATCATCTCGGCGTTTTACAGTCGTGTGTAAAACTATAGGATAAATAAATAAAGTTATCTTTCCATAAACTCAATTCTAACTAAAAGTAACAGCGCAGTTCATCGGCGTTGTCCTGGCAACCAGGTAGCTAGGTTGCGTTTCTTCTTCGTTGTTGAAAAAGAAGCTTGATGGTCCAACACCGCCATCTGCTGTACTGGTGCATAGAACAGCATGTGGAAAGCTCAGGAAAATCTGCTAAAATTTGATAAATTCTTTAAAACTCGATTAAGAATTAAAATAACATTTTATTCCCGGAGTCATTGAGTCACTTCACGTAATATTTCTATAACCATGTGGTCGGTTTAGACTTGCCCCCTTTTTTTTTCAGTACAGTGCAATACCACACCAATTTTTCTTCCACTTCAATCGAATTATATGTTTTAAGTTGTCTTTATTTGTCACATATACATTACTGCACAGTGAAATTGTTTCTTCGCATATCCCATCCTTAAGGGTTGGGGTCGGAGCGCAGGGTCAGGCATCATACAGCGCCCCTGTCGCAGGTGGGGTTAAGAGCCTTGCTCAACGGTGGCAGCTTGGCGATGCTGGGGCTTGAACCCTGATCTTTTGGTCAATGACCCAGAGCCTTAACCACTTGAGCTACCACTGCCATTCATTGTGTTTTTTTTCATATTCTTATTGTAATGATTTTTATTTTTTGATCATTTGTTTCAGCTCTTGTGTTGGTACTGAGCTCAGGTTACTGTCTCTGTTAAGTTCCACATGTTCTCCTTGTGTCTCTGTGGGTTCCTCTCAGTTCTCTGGTTTCCTCATACCTCCCAAAAACATGCTGGTCAGTAATATTGGATAGTTAATGTGTAATCTGCCCTAGGACTGAATAATTGTGTAGAATGTGTGTGTCAGTGCAACGTGCCCAGTATTCCCAGAACAGCCTCCGCAATCATAACACGGTTAAAGCATTGACTGAGGATGATTCAATGAATAAAAGATTAAATATATTGTTATATTTAATAACAATATATACAATATAACAAAATAATGTTATATTCTTTAAGCATTTCAATGTACTTACTGTATATACAGTACAAATTATAAACATGGCTTGACTTGGAAATAAAATGTTCAAATGTGAATCTTTTTTATTAAGCCAAGTCTTCTGTATTATTCTATGTTGGAAAATATCTAATACCTTTGCTGAGCTTGTCAGATGATTAAGTGTACTTTATTGCTCATGCTTCTATTGTTTAATTTAGACATTTGTTGATGATGGTTTCATTAATTCCACGACAAGAGTCTGTATTTATTTCTTCTTAAACCTTTCTATTCCCCTTTAATGTTGTTGATCTTTCGGCTGCTCCCTACGCATTTGAGGGGTCACCACAGCAGACCAACTGGTCTGCACAACAACTTGGCACAGGTTTTACACCGGATGCCCTTCCTGACGCAACCCTCTCATATTTATCCGGGTTTGGGACCGGCACTGCATCCAGTGGCTGGGGTTTGGGCACTGGCTGGGATTTGAACCCAGCCCTTCCACATGGTAGGCAAGAAACCTACCACTGAGCCTCTATTCTCCTTTAATAAACTCAACTACTTCATTCATTATTTCATTTAGCTTTAAATTCTAGGAGTGTTTTATCCTTATCAGGGTCACGGTGGATTTAGAGCATATCCTGGGAACGCCAGCCATGTAACTGGAATACACCGGGATGGGCCATCAGTCTATTTCAGAGCAACATGTACACTAATCAATACAGTTAAAATGTTGTTGAACACAGCAGAACACACCAACAACCAAAAATCATATCCAAACCTAACATGACTCAAGAATTTTAAAGCATAGAGGATGAGGAATGTAAGTTTGTGGATGGTTCCTTGTAAGGTTTCTTTCTCATATCATCTAAGGGAGTTTGTTCCTCACTACCGTCACCCCTGTTTTTCTCATTAGTGATAAATTTAAAGTACATAAATAATATCATGAATTTATATATTTCTGTAAAAATGTCCATTGTTAAAAATGCTATAATAAGATAATGCAAATAAGATTAAATTGCTGTTTTATAAAAAAAAAAAAAAAAAAAGGTGTTTTACCTTCATAAATTCTTATGAAGGTAATTAAATGATTTATGGAAATATATCTACAGTAGGTTCAAAACAAATTCACCATAACCTGTATTTTCTGGTTTGAATCCTTATTATTTGTTCTTTTCTTTTTTGTTAGCCACAAATCATAAAACTTTCTTTGTCATCGCAAATATTGTACTAGGCTACTTGAGTGATGTCGACACAAAGTGCTTTATAAAGCAACACAATCGTTCTGTTGTTAAGGTTCTGGCCATGACGTGTCTTTGCATGTCTCTGTTTATAAAAGCACAAATGTGATTCATGTTGACCGGTCCTGCCTCTCAACTGAAGAAAGGATAAAGAATCACACGTATAAAGAATTGATAAGTGATGGCATGAAATGATGACTCACAATATGACTTTATAATATACTATAATTAAAACAGTGCCTGAGGCATATTTTTAATTCATCTTTATGCTCAGTGTCTGTTCAATACAATACAAAAATCATTTCTGTGCACTGATTTTCCTTCTGTAAAAAATATAAACGTTAAAGAAAACTTTAAAAATGACACATGACCCAGCAAACCTTTTGTTGATTTTTATATGCCATATATTATAGGAAATTTTCCAAAGTAATAGGAACACTATTAAACAGACACTATGAAACAAAATATTTGAATACAAAAGTGTACAGTCTCATAGTTACATTCATCATGTACTCAACTCGTACAAGGTGCCATTAAAAAAATAAAAAAATAAACGCAAACATGATTGCAGTGCATGAGCAAAGTTCAGTTAGTAGGATTTACTGAAAAAACAACAACAACCCTTACTTTAAAATCTTTTAATGCAGCTTGTTATGGATGCCGCACTATAAATATACCAGATTAGGGAACTTTTAGGAGCAGGATCATGCTTGAAGCTTCATTTTTCTTATGATCTCTGTCTCTTTCCCCAATAGAGATGAAGTTTCTGAACTTTCTCTTAACCTTCAACTCTCTACGATTCACCAACTCTGAAGCTGAAGCCCAGGTTTTTAGGATTCTTTTCTTTTATTTCCCCCCACAGTCCCACCATCAATCTCAATTTCTCCTAACTACGAGACATATTAAGATAAAAAGTAAAAAGGTAAGTAAAAAAGTACTGTACTTTACTTTACTTGAACAGTAAAATTAGATCAGCTAATTTTAAACTATGCTGCCTAGTTTTTGTCTTTTACTTCGCTGATTTATTTATTTTTTGGCAGATATTTCTCTCAGTTTAATCACTGCCAGTTACCTAATAACTCATTCTGCTCTTTCCCAATGACAGATCATACACTGTAGAAAAAAATTGAAATAAAATAAAATATAATAAAATAGTTTATCATGTACAGTCATTTACTGGCCTCTATTTGCAGCACTATAAATTTCACGATAAATAATTGTAAAATATATTTACCATAACATACTGCAACTTACTGTACATCACTGTATGTTTTCAGTAAGATACAGGAAATAAATTCTAAATAAAAATATAATCTACTACATTTACTTGATTACTTATTTCAAAGTGATTCACAGTTGAGGCAGGATACAGCTGTGCAGTTGAGGGTTAAAGACCCGACTGTAGGCAGTTTGGTGATACTAAGATTCGAAATTTCCCAATTGCACTGAATTTTTTCCTACGCTGTATAGCATTGTCTGGTATTTTACTCTAAACAAATGCCCTGCTTTAATTCAGTACAATGCTCGGAAATAGTAAGCCAGCATTTTGCTGTACGCAATGCTAAACATGCTTGGAGTAGAGCATTAACTCTTCTTTTCCATATACACACAAGCACACAAATGCCCATGCTCACGTCTACATGGAATAGAACTAGTTTTGTTTTCTGATCTAGTCTTCAACAACTCCTAACCTTAAAACTAGTCTTGTTTTCTTATTGTTAAACTAGTCTATGACTGGTGACGGATTTTAACCTGTGATGATAAGGTTATACTGTTGAAAGCTGCACGCTGCCTTGTTTTAAAATGTAAAAGTATTCAAAGTATTATTGAAAGTAATCAAAATGCATGTGTGTAACCAGTAAGTTATGAAGAATGGGATATTTAGCTAACAACATGATTTAGTTCCATTACGGATCTGGATGGTAACCTGCCAGACAGGTAAAAAGTGCAACAACAACAAAAAAAATGTAAATGTGAAAGATAAATCAAGAGAGATATTGTGTACTTTTCCTTACATATATTGCCATTTTTCCTGATTATGTATATATTGGCTTATTAGGGATGATTATTCCAAACATAAGGTTTGGATGAGCACAAGAAGGGAT
Organism: Hemibagrus wyckioides; assembly: GCF_019097595.1. Lineage (NCBI taxonomy): Eukaryota > Metazoa > Chordata > Actinopteri > Siluriformes > Bagridae > Hemibagrus > Hemibagrus wyckioides. Next base: position 6,301,740 of record NC_080711.1, on the reverse strand, counting down.
AGTAGAAGGACAGAGGTAATTGAATAGAATGACAAAGCTTCACAGCCTGAAGACGCTGCAGATGTGGTGCTGGATAGCGAGGAGGGAGGGAAGGAACCCACTGTAGTGTTCAAGAAACTTGTGAAACTGGATGTCTTAGTGAAGGTTTGTATACCTGAGGCACGTGGTGACAAGCTTCTAGTGAAGCGACTAATGCTGTTGGAGCTGCTGTTAGAATTAGTGGAGTTGTTGCTGGAATTAGTGGAGTTGTTGCTGGAATTGGTGGAGTTGTTGCTGGAATTAGTGGAGTTGTTGCTGGAATTGGTGGAGTTGTTGGAGCTGAGGGTAGAATTAGTGGTGCTGTTGGAGCTGGAGGTTGAATTGGTGGTGCTGTTGGAGCTGGAGGTTGAATTGGTGGTGCTGTTGGAGCTGGAGGTTGAATTGGTGGTGCTGTTGGAGCTGGAGGTAGAATTAGTGGTGCTGTTGGAGCTGGAGGTAGAATTAGTGGTGCTGTTGGAGCTGGTGGTAGAATTAGTGGTGCTGTTCAAACTGTTGTTGGTGAGAGTTAAAACTGCAACTTGCACCCATGACTGGCCACTCTGACACATTAGAGGACCTCCACTATGAGTCTAATGGAGACAAAAAAAAGGGCCACAGATCAATCAATTTTCTTAATTTTGTGTTGTCTAACTGTGGAAATGAAATGTAAGTAAAAAGACTCACACCTGTTCTAACTGTATGGCGTTGATGCAGATGCTGTTTGATGAAGATGTATTTCCACAGCTCACGATAGTCGTGTTGAACTGCTGAAGTGTTTGTTCAACTATAGCAGACACAAAACAAAGGAGAGGTGAAAAGGGTCAGTAAAAGCTTATAAAGTGCTGACATTAACTGGTTTGATAAGGAATGAGAAATAAACAAAATAAACCGGTACCTCCTCCCCCTGAGCCCCAGCCAGCTGCCCAGCACTGAGCGCCAATGCCAAAGTTGCTGTTCCCCAGGTCCACACATATGGGCTGGATGAAGCTGGAAAGTGTAGGCTTGGTAGACAACTTGAGCACTGCTATGTTATTATTGCCACTGTTGCTGAATGTGATATCAGTCACTGTGACAGAGACTTCGCTGGGGTTGGAGCCGTTCTGGTTGAGTCGACCCAGTTTCACAGTCCAGTCAGAGGGTTTCTTTGAGCTGGACAAAAAGGAACAAATGTGTTTTAATATCTGGCTAAAAGTTAACAGCAAGTCAGCTATTTTGTTTGGCTTGTTTGTTTTACCTAGAGAAGCAATCAGCCGAACTCATGACATACTGCTCAGCTATCAGCGTTCCACCACAAATGTGAGTACCGTTAATCTGCAGGCTGGCTATCCATGGCCATGCACCAATTGATGCCAAAGGACTGCTTGTGCCAGAAACAGTATTGAGATTAGCTTGTCCACACAACACAGCTGAAGAGAAAGGAAATAAAAAAATGGCTTATTTTAGCATAATGCCATACGCTGATATGTTTCTGGTAACCTAATCAGGAACAGTTTAGAATAAATGCAGATAATCTTACGTGGTACAGTAGTTGTAGGAGCAGTCGTGGTAACAGATGGCAGGCCAGAACAGGACACCTGTAGATCACTGTTAGTGCCGCTGGATGTGTATGTGAGAAAGCCCGGCTGGTTGCTGGTGATTACTTGATCGATCCAATCCTGATACTGAGAAACTCTGGTATACACACCCGGGTAATTTGCCAGAGCACAGTCTTTACCGAAGCTCACAATACCAGCCTGGATCCACCGAGAGCCCTGTTTGACGACCAGCGGACCTCCGGAGTCACCCTGTGCAGTGCAGGGAGACATTAATTTACGTCTTCTAATTGAACAATCCTTCAAATGGAAATGGCCAGAATACAAAAAGCAAACAATTAAGATAATACCTGACATGAGTCTTTGCCCCCTTGCAGCAACCCAGCACACACCATGTTGTCTGTGATAGATCCAACTCCATATAAACAGTTGCACTTCCTGTTTCCAATAATTGGGACTTGAACTTCCTGTAGTGTCCCAGGAGAGGGTAGACTGACTGTGGAAACACATGAATCTCATTAAAACTACTTCCTATCTCAATCACCTATCCAAGACTCTGTGACAAATTTTAAAAATGTTTGATATTTGAATGAAAAAACAAAGATTTTTGTACATTCTCAATGACACTATGTTACTGTAAAGTGATAACAGCAATAATAATAATAAATCTCACCTCCAGTTTTGATATTTCCCCAGCCAGTGACCCATGACTGAAGGTCAGTGAAAAAAGTACTCCCTGATGCAGCCAGGCAGACTGGAGTGATATAAGTTGTGAAAGTTACAGGAGAAGACAGCTGCAGTAGCGCGAGATCATTGTCACTAGATTTACTGTTGTAGCTGGGATGTACGTAAGCTGCAGTGAGGGATCTCGACACACTGTTAGGATTGCTTCCATCCAGAGTATACAGCCCAAGTTTTACAGTCACTTGGTAGTATTTTATACTGGAAAAAACAGATAACTGTTAAAGTCATTATCACCTCATCACTATTACACAATATGAGGAAGCCATGTGAGCTTTTATATTCTATATAACAACCTCGAAAAGCAGTGAGCTGCCGACAGGACCCAGCCGTTATTGATGAGGGATCCACCACAGAAATGGCTCCCTGACACTTGCAGGCTGACCTGCCAAGGCCAAGACCCTCGAACAGCATTCTCTCCTCCTACAATCCTGGTGTTCAGAGTAGCCTGGCCACAGACTGATAAAAACAGAAAAAAAAACAATGTTTCGGCTACACTGATGACCATGTCCTGACCATGTCTCAGTACATTTGTAATACCTTTATTTTGTCTAACCTGAAATAGATCTGTGCTACGTAGTTAGTGCTGCTATATTTTGCTAACGAAGCTTACAGTGACTTTAGCGCTAACCTGATGTCAGTGGTAATGCAGGGTAAAGAAATAGAATTGGCTCTAATTTCTCATTTATAAAGATTTTCTTGGTGATAGGGAAACCCTCAATTGTAGCTTTAACACCCCTCATCACCAGTTTCACCAGAGAAGAAGAAACTAAAGAAACCTTTAGCAAGCTAAAGCAACTACTGGCAAATTTCTGGGTGGTAGAAGGAAACCTGAAAATCCGAAGAATCCCACAAGGATCATTAGATCCAACTCATCCACCAACATACTCTACAATTTTGGTTTAATTCAGTTTTTTCTTAGCGATGATTCTGCCTTTCTTGTTAGCAATGATGCCACATCAGTATTCTTAAATATTTGAGGAAAAAACTTACCATCCAGCTGTGAGCGGCAGCCTGGAAAACACAGGAAGAAGACATTAATCATTAGTAAGACAAACAATTTTAATACATGCTTATTCCATTGATGGTGTGTTGATATCGTTAGCAGTTATCTTTTACTCCTGTCACTCCGGTTTGTCTTAGGAATAATTAACATATTTCTCTGCTTATCCATGCATTCATACTGAGAACAGGTTGTGCACCTTGCACTCATCTCATGGGGTAAGTGGATTCCAAGGAATTGTAGCTAGTTTTGCTAGCAATGTACAGTTAGCTCCACTAGGAGTAGCATGTTGCAAGTCGCTAAGGTTTGCTTGGTACTGGTCTAAACTAATCTGATCTGATTGACTTTGTGGCTTTGGGAAGCATTTGGTCTAAGCTAAAAAATAATAGCCATTTTTTTTTCTTTTTTCTAAATTTAGTTGCTGAGAAGAGTTAGCAATGACGCATCCCCAGTATTTGTTCATAGCAAATTAAGCTAATAATTTTGAGTCTTTAAAATTAATTTTAAAGGCTTAAGGCTGTTGTAGGCTTAATGTTCATCTTAGTTCAAGTCTTATGAATGCTTTTTCTTTATCTTAGTATCTATATGTTTTATCAGTGTCTGGTTCTGAAAATTGTAACGAAGACTAACAGGATGTTCAGCTTATATGTTTGTCCACACCTTCTTTTGATGATCAGTATTAATGTAATATATTAAATGACCCCTGGCATAATTATTTATAAAGCATTTATACTCTTATGACATTCATGATGATCTAAATATAGTGCATGTTATCTGTTTATTTTTCTCTTCTCTTTCTAATATTGCTCTTATGGCCAGGTTATCTGCCTCCACTTTCCAGTTTATCCTGTTTCTTAAGACCCTGTTTGTTACCTTTCTTTTTCATTTTTGTTTGAGCACTGTGTGTTTCATTTGTGGCCTTGTCTGATTCTTAACTTTCCCCCACCCATGCCAGCAATGTGAAAAGCCTGCACACACACTTAGCAAACTAACCTTAAACCAACATTTCATTAATTATTTCATCCTCAGTAACTTCTTTATCCTGGGTGTTGTGGAACTGGGATTAAGTTTTTAGGCTAGTAAAATTACAGATTAGCATCTAAATTTGAGTCAGTTTACTTTATTACCTGTCATTCACAGTGACACTAACCAATTTTGTGAGCTCATGCTTTAAATAAAGAACGCAGATATTTGTGACACGTCCTCAAGGATACGTGACACAGATGTTAGCCATTTCCCTGCTCAGTTGCCTGCAGACAATAGATTTTCAACAGGAATTGGCATGTATGAGAAACCATGTCTCGGTATATAGGTTGAACAATTAATACAGTGCACTAAAATCTCAACACTTTGTCAACAGCTTGTATATTTTGCATATGCCACAGTCCTTACTGTATATTTCAAAGGGTAAACTTCCTGTGTGTTTATCAGCACACCCACCATTATAACATCATTACAACAATATGTTTTGATTCGGATCATGTGGTTTCAAAGCAGCTTGTTAGGTTTGCATTGTGAATTGTGCGGTGACTCAAGTTAGCCTGCATTTTTAGTTAATCAACATTAACAACTAGACAATATACATAACATTAATAATAATGCTATAATAATTATTTAATAATAAAGCATTAATAGGGCTATTATTATTAGAATAAGATAAGATAAGATAAGATAAGATAAGATAAGATAAGATAAGATAAGATAAGATAAGATATAATTCTTTTGCTAGAGACTGATTCAGATTACAAGGGAAATAAATATAAATTAAATATAAATTAAATATTTCATGTATACACAAAAAGTATACCAAATTACACATCAGTACAAAGAAAATCAGAATGAAAATTTAAAAAAAAAATCAGTATGAGGTAACAATTTGTTAATACTTAATACAGTCATTTACTTTTATGGATATAACAAATGACACTATATATTGGCTGTTAAGGTATCAATATATTAAGTACTCATATATTGCTTATAAGTGTTACTGTTCTTTTTATACGTGTGGTAGCCTGAAAAAACCTTTCATACGGTGACATTTTTACAGTTTCTTTTACTATATCTGTGAGTGAAAAGAGGAAAAACTGTATTTAAAGATTCCATCCTGACCGCAGCGCTTGAGCATCATGGACATTTCGACAGCCCTGGATCTGATTACGAACTGAAATGGTGATGTACGTTTCGCTATGGTATATAAAAATCCATTGAATTGACAGGCATTATGTGAGGAAAAGCTTTAATTTACTTAGTTAAAAATTTCATTTTTGTTCAGACATCTTTAAGCATTTTCTTTTCTGTTTTCACTGTACGGTTTTATTCATCTACGCCGGATAATTATAAGGACGATTATGAATTAAATGAAAATGTTTGCGTGGCATGTTGATGAAATATATTTGAAGTGAAGTAGTCCATGTGTATTATAGGTAAATCATTTTAATGAACAGATTTTTTTTCTGAGACCTGAGACCGGACCTAAACCCCTTTTCTTTAAGCATAAATGCTTATGTATTGTAGCCATTGAGCTTTCTATTCCTGAAACATACACCAGAACACTTTAGGGACAAGCTGACTATATTTATAGGCAACCTGTTAACCTTATTGTACCATAAATCTCACTAATTAATGTAACATTTATAATGGGTTATGATGCCCACCAGTGTAACAAAAAACAGACCCCTGGGATACCTGGCTATGCTTTAATCTCGGAAAGCCTTTAACATTAACATAATTTTTTATTTTATACTTTTCCAGTATATATTTTTTTTACTTGGTCCTGTTTTAATCACCAAAGGACTGTCGTAGTAATAGTTTCTTAAAATGTTTCAGCATTAGCAATTCTCAGTAAAGCTCCAATGCCAGATCCATACCTATATTCATATATTTCTATATTTGCTGACAATTTAGAATACGGTTTATTAACTTAGAGGTAAATATGCAAAGCAGTAGTGAATCAGCAGTACTGTATTAATGCCTAAATCACTGATGTTAACTATTAATATGTACTGGGTATTAATAATACATTAATCACATTAATTTGGTAGTTTGTTATGAACTAAGCAATAGCTCCAGGACTACAGTATATCTTATGAGGATATATATATTACATTGTATTATATACTCATTTGTCCTAAACTCACATCATGACATAGTTGCACATGACATAGTTTGCATGTGTGTACAAATATTCCAGAGTTTAAAGACACCATTAAGTTAAAACTCATTAGTAAAACAGGCTGGGTTAGTTCTCGTCTCAGTTCTCAAAGAACCGGTCATGAGCTACTGCGTATGGAGAAATTCAATGCAAAAAGCAGTTAGGAACTTACCTTTTGCCAGGAATAGGAACACCACACACAAGGTCCTGAACACCATCGTTGCCAGATACTCTCAAGCCAATTACATCATTGCATCTCTACTTTTGTACCTGGTTTTCTGATTAGCTCATAAGCCACGCCTCCTGAATCCTGTTTCTGTCAAATTGTGTTTCACTCTCACTCTTTCTCTCTCACACATACACCCCCCCCACACACACACCACACACATCTCTGCCACCTGTCTGTTCACACAACATTATAACTAAAATCCCAACAGAGCCCAAAGGTAAAAGTCTATTCATACATAAATAGGTTGTTTACATATTAACATAGATTAAACATCAACCTTTTTTTGTCTTGTAAGCCCAAATTCACTTCTATCCGATTCAGTTTTATTTGTATAGTGCTTTTAACAATTGGCTTAAAGCAGCTTTACAGGAATAGTAAAATTCAGAATGAAAATAACAAAAGTGTTGAACTTAAATTTATATTTAATACCTAATGAGGAGAGGTGGTGAAGAAGAAAACTTTCTGAGATGATGTGAGGCAGAAACCAGACTTAAAAGGGAACTTCATCATTATCTGGTTGACACCAGAGAACTGTTTTGTAACCAGGAGCTTGGAGCAACTTATAAGTGTGAGCATCAGCATAGTTTCTGAATTTAGTATAGGTTTAAATTAGATAAACGGAGAAACATCTATAATAATCTGGCTGTCCGAATAAAAGAAACAAACACAGGTAGATACCTACAGTAGGATTAAAACACATACTTGATTCTATCATGACAAAGAAACCTTAAGACTTTAGGATTCCTCTAAAACAAGTTGCTCTTCATTCCTACCTCCTTGAAGGTTGAAGGTTGTTTCTCTATATGTTGACTGGTGAATTTGGGCCTGAAGTTTCAGAAAAGAACTCTTTTCGTAGAATTTTAAGGGAGCGTTCTTTTCTTTTTTTTAATTGGCCATTTAGTATATTTCTGTGAGGAATTTCTTCAAAATTATGTATGACTAAGGAATTATGACATTGTGGTTGCTGAACTCACATCCATGCATGAAACCCATCCGGTCCAATGACTAAACAAAATATTATTTAATAGACAGTAATAATGAAGGCTTGCACTGGCTTATGTCATGTTATATCCTTAAATTTCATGATTACTCTTCACTTTCTATGCACTAAATAAAATGCAGAGTATTTACATGTAGAA